>NC_090178.1:4973201-5273201 GCF_024679245.1 Pseudorasbora parva
CATGCGTTCATCTCGCGTCAGCGTGCGGTCACGTGATCACGGCGCTCTCAATAGTTCTAAAAGAACCAGCACTTTGTCAATCAGACAACAGCTTCCCTATACAGGTATTTGCAGCAATTTTTGGAAAACAGTACAGCATAGTGTGCATTTATGATTACATCAACCGCATTTACAGTGTCATTTAAAAATGGAGAGTAATGGAGATGCAACATTGTAATGTTATGCTGTTGTATTTAGGCCTGAGATACTATCATAGTGAAATGTTTCCGTACACCTTAACTATTTTTCAATAAAATAAATGTTATTAAATAAACTGCATTTTCGTTTAGTAATATTTTTTGAATATTTTGAGGAGATATTGTGGTACTAAATACTATTTGTGCAATAATTATGGTCCATTAATGACCACTTAAAGTAATTTCTTCTAATATTTATATTATTTATATTACAATTAGTGTAGTATCTAAGGTTAAAATAAAGAATTCCAATCCAAAGAGGCAAATCAGAGGCATTTTGTGGACTGGAAAAATAACTTTCATTTGTAATACCATTGCCCACGAAGTGCCTGTATGGCTCTTTGATAAATATTAGTCAAGTTGCTTTAAGTAATGCAGAACATAACTGCTTATTTATTTGTAGGTTTTACATTTGAATAGACATGGTCAGATACAAAAATCTGAAATTTTAAAATGTTTTTTCCAGAGCTGTATATATTTTTGGTGCATTGTATTATTGTATTTAAACATTCAGTTATTTTTGTTATTACAAAACTAGTTCTTAAAGCCGTTATGCTATGACAAAACTTTTTTTGCAACTTATTTCAATATCGTGATGATATCGTATACCGCGACAAAAGCTTTAGCAATTTATCACAACATGAAAAATTGATATCGGCAGATGCCTATAACGTGCGTATGATAAACAGTTTTGTTAGCATGTTGATGCTGCTCGTTCAAATCTGCAACCCAAAACAAAACTAGCTGTGAAGCACTAGTCTAACGAGTTGACGCCTTTAACCTCTCTGTCCATGACGAACACTCCCTCCATCATAACAAAGACCCCAGCTGCCCTCCGTCTCATACAGGGGGGAAGGAGAGGAGAGGGGCCCCCGCGCCTCCACATCAACACACACAAACACAGGGGCCCCAAAACATTCCCAGCCTCACCATAGCAACAGAAGAGCAACACACATTGTCATGGAGATCAGGAGACCCAGGGATACGTGGGGGTTTGTGGAGAGCTGGACCTCCGCCTTATTCATCGTATAGTGTCAGCGAGAAGCTCAACATTACACAGAGACAAGGTCATCAATCTTATCCTACACGGACCACTTTATAGCTCGCCTATGATTTAAGAGCCCGAGCCGCTTCGGAAAACTCTTGTATGCTTTTTTTGGTTGAGGATATATACTCTGTTAAAGTCTTGATCAATGGCAAACTCTCTTTCCTACACCAGCGCAAAGGCAAGCAGCAGCAGATGGCGAGAAATGGAGCCAGATCTCAAGAAACCAGTAAACAATGGCAGCTCTCTGTGTTGGATGGACGGATAAATATAGATAGAGAGAGATGGAGAGAAAGATAGACAGACATATTTACTAAAAGCTGCTTTTAAATTGTATAATATATATAAAAAGAGTAGCAAAACTGCGTTAGTTTGAACTTTTGATTCATTTCTGTACAGCAGTTCATTTCAATAAATCAAAATTCCAAACACTTGATTTAACATTTATTTTGCATTAAAGCTCAAATTTTTAAGAAAGTTTCTGCATTTCTTATTTTCCAATTAAACTGGATGGATGGATGGATGGATGGATGGATGGATGGATGATGAACAGATAGATAGACAGACAGACAGACAGACAGACAGACAGACAGATAGACAGATAGATAGATAGATAGATAGATAGATAGATAGATAGATAGATAGATAGATAGATAGATAGATAGATAGATAGATAGATAGATAGATAGATAGATAGATAGATAGATAGATAGATAGATAGATAGATAGATAATGAACAGATAGATAGATTAATAAATGGATGGATGAACAGATGGATGGATGGATGATGAACAGATAGATGATGGATGGATGGATAGATGATGAACAGATAGATAGATAGATAGATAGATAGATAGATAGATAGATAGATAGATAGATAGATAGATAGATAGATAGATAGATAGATAGATAGATAGATAGATAGATAGATAGATAGATAGATAGATAGATAGATAGATAGATAGATGGATGATGAACAGATAGATAGATTAATAAATGGATGGATGAACAGATGGATGGATGGATGATGAACAGATAGATGATGGATGGATGGATAGATGAAAAGATAGATAGATAGATAGATAGATAGATAGATAGATAGATAGATAGATAGATAGATAGATAGATAGATAGATAGATAGATAGATAGATAGATAGATAGATAGATAGATAGATAGATAGATAGATAGATAGATGGATGATGAACAGATCGAATGATGATGGATGGATGGATGATGAACAGATAGATAGATTAATAAATGGATGGATGAACAGATGGATGAATGGATGATGAACAGATAGATGATGGATGGATGGATGGATGGATTTATTTTTGTTGACAATAAAAACACAACATTATATTTTTAGTTCATGTTGTCTAAGCTCCACTAATAATATCAACAGATATAACATTTAACTTTACGAATGTATTAGTAAATGTTGACATTAACTTTGATTAATGAATGCATGTTTACTAATGTTTACGGAACTTTTTTGAAAAAAGTCTTAACATAAATGTTTTTAACATTTATTGAATATGGTCAAAAGGCAGAACAACCAAGTGTGTTATATATATCGGCCATAGTAAGGAAGCAGATGTGGGCAGAGCTGAGTGAGGAGCAGGTCCAGGTTTTGGCAGGGTCTGCCTGGGTCTGGAGTCCCAGATGTCCTGCTGTTGAGGGCTCAGGAGAATAATGCACTGAAGTGTGTACGATCCACAGAGACGCCACCTGGCCAGTGCACAGCCCTGTGACCCTTCCCCTGCCACTCATTAATAAAGGCCACCCTCCGTGTCAGAAAAACTACTAAATCAAGAAGTTTTGGTCGGGCAAAGCTGACTTTTCAATGACCAGGGTGTCTGATAGTCAAACCCAAAGCACCAAAGTTACTAAAAAGACATTGCAATGAAAACAAAGTTCTCTCCAAAAACACTACATGGGATAATACTAATTTCTGTTTCACTAGCATCAACAAATTGAATTGCAAAAATAATGTTTGTTTTCAAATAAGCTTCTCAAACACTCCTGCCATTGGTCAGACAAAGGGTAGCCCCACCCCAAACTCACAGCATTGGTCGAGTCAATTTAACGGTGTTGTGTGTTCAAGTCATGCCGGAAAGATCATACTTATGAGTTGAATGCACATGAAAGCATACATATGAATCGGAAGCTCTTAATTTGTTTTATGGCCCTTGTTTATGAGTTGGGGGCGTGTACGTGGGTAACATGGCGGAAATCCACACATAGATATTTAGCAGGGACATTGACAGTCTTTTTTAGTAAACAAATAAGCTAATGGCCTGCACAAAATATAATAGCATTGTAACATAACAATATGTAACAAAGTTACAAATTAATTAACTTTAAAAAAAGTAAAACACACCTGATGCATATTCTTTGTTCTTCATTTTCTAAGTAGAGTTTAAAACCTTGCAGTATTTTGTGTAGTTAATTAAGAGAAGGTACACCACCATCTTTCCAACTCGTAAATACGAACTTTCCAGGAGGATTTGAACGCACCATGATGATTAAAAAAAATGTTCTGAAAGTGTCACAACTCAGTTTCAACATAAAAATGCCTCTAAACTAGGCTAGGAGAAAGTATTTCAACACTTGAACAATTACAACCTCAGCATTAGTGCATTACATTTAACCCAAAATTGGCAGGGGTAAAAAAAGAAAAAAGCAAAGAGGAAAATCTGTTTAGTTATTTAAACGGCACCTAAAACGTTTAAAACACATTTAAAAAGCACCTAAAACGTTTATTTGAACATGCAATAAGACTCAGATTTGAGAATGTTTGATCTCCAAATGAAATCTTTAACATCAAGATTTGGTTTTATTATTTCCTCACTTATTTTCTATGATTATCAGAACAAGTATCTCGTTACTAAAACAACACCCAATGCAACATCTTTGACAACAAAGATGCCCTTTGAAACAATTCATCATTTATCTGTCTCTGAAAAAAAGAAATCAAATCATATTCCCAAAAACCCAGCTGCCAGGCAGCTTTTATCCCTCCTAATATAAATCATTTATCTGTTCATATGCCATACAGTTGTGTGCATTTATTCTGGTAATGGAAGTGAAATTGGTAACATTGGCCTGAGCCTCATTTGAGCAGGATCAATAAAGACCCCTGGGGGTCACTTTCCCCTGCTGCATCTGCTGAAGGCGGGCTTCAACCTCAAGTCTTCCCACGACCCCTGACCTGGGACAATCTCTCATAATTTTCCCCTTAGCAAAGATCATTTTATCCTACACTGTAACCTGCACATCAATTTACAGGCATCACCTAATAATAAACCTTCTAATATAATGTTACAAGTGATGCATTCTGTGTGGCAATAATATCCCGAATATCATTTCAAAAGCTTCGCAAACAACTTAAAAGATGCAAACCCACCAGCGCCAGATGGTCCCGGCTCCATCCCATCCACTGAGCCACAAAGGGTTCACCAAAGTCCCGATGCTCAATCGCCACGGCGACCGGCCCTTCAGGCTGGAAGCGTCCCCGACTTCCAGCCTCCTTTCCTGGGCGAGCGGGATCGTCTCCGCCGCCGCTGCTGGAGCCCCCAAACCCGCAAGAGTTGAGAGGGAAACAAAAGCTCCTTAGTTCCGATCCCGAATGACCCTCTACTCTAGGCTCTTTCCGTCCGTGCCTGGATGCTGCGGGTCGGGCTGCTCTGCTGCGGGTTGTTGTGCCTCCTGCTCACCGTTCAAGCTAGATCCACCAGCGGAACAAAAACGCTCGACCCGTCCGTCACCCCCCACAGCCCGAGAGCCCGTTTCTTCTTCTTCTTCTTCTTCTCCTCCCACTGCTGAGATTCTTGACTGTCTGCTGGTGTGTTTTGTGTTCGCCCTCTAGTGTGCGCTTGAAAATCCCATTCATTCATTCATTCATTCATTTAGGACAGGAAAGAATGCAGGAATAATGCTTCCTGCATACTACACACACTATATACTACATGCTGACCCCCTTTAATTTAAAGTCCACATGAAATCAAAGTTTTTTGGCTTTTAGTATGAATATGCTGTGTGCTCGAAAACAATGGGGGGGGGGGGGGATCACATTTAGAAGATATAAGCATCCAAAGCATATAGTCTCTGTCTCTCACTTCCACCAATATGGATAAATGATTTTGTTGTCATTACGCTAAATTTCAGCTTCTAATCAGATAGCACAGAGACACGACAGCACAGAGCGGATCATGTGATCGAGTTGGTCCAGAGTCACGACAGCACAGAGCGGATCATGTGATCGAGTCGGTCCAGAGACACGACAGCACAGAGCGGATCATGTGATCGAGTTGGTCCAGAGTCACGACAGCACAGAGCGGATCATGTGATCGAGTCGGTCCAGAGACACGACAGCACAGAGCGGATCATGTGATCGAGTCTGTCCAGAGTCACGACAGCACAGAGCGGATCATGTGATCGAGTCTGTCCAGAGTCACGACAGCACAGAGCGGATCATGTGATCGAGTCGGTCCAGAGTCACGACAGCACAGAGCGGATCATGTGATCGAGTCGGTCCAGAGTCACGACAGCACAGAGCGGATCATGTGATCGAGTCGGTCCAGAGTCACGACAGCACAGAGCGGATCATGTGATCGAGTCGGTCCATAGTCAAGACAGCACAGAGCGGATCATGTGATCGAGTCTGTCCAGAGTCACGACAGCACAGAGCGGATCATGTGATCGAGTCGGTCCATAGTCAAGACAGCACAGAGCGGATCATGTGATCGAGTCGTCCAGAGTCAAGACAGCACAGAGCGGATCATGTGATCGAGTCGGTCCAGAGTCATGACAGCGCAGAGCGGATCATGTGATCGAGTCGGTCCAGAGTCACGACAGCACAGAGCGGATCATGTGATCGAGTCGGTCCAGAGTCACGACAGCGCAGAGCGGATCATGTGATCGAGTCGGTCCAGAGTCACGACAGCTCAGAGCGGATCATGTGATCGAGTCGGTCTAGAGTCACGACAGCACAGAGCGGATCATGTGATCGAGTCGGTCCAGAGTCACGACAGCACAGAACGGATCATGTGATCGATTCGGTCCAGAGTCACGACAGCACAGAGCGGATCATGTGATCGATTCGGTCCAGAGTCACGACAGCACAGAGCAGATCATGTGATCGAGTCGGTCCAGAGTCACGACAGCACAGAGCGGATCACGTGATCGAGTCGGTCCAGAGTCACGACAGCCCACAGCGGATCATGTAATAGAGTCGGTCCAGAGTCACGACAGCACAGAGCGGATCATGTGAACGAGTCGGTCCAGAGTCACGACAGCACAGAGCAGATCATGTGATCGAGTCGGCCCAGAGTCACGACAGCACAGAGCGGATCATGTGATCGAGTCGTCCAGAGTCACGACAGCACAGAGCGGATCATGTGATCGAGTCGGTCCAGAGTCACGACAGCACAGAGCGGATCATGTGATCGAGTCGGTCCAGAGTCACGACAGCACAGAGCGGATCATGTGATCGAGTCGGTCCAGAATCACGACAGCACAGAGCGGATCATGTGATCGAGTCGGTCCAGAATCACGACAGCACAGAACGGATCATGTGATCGAGTCGGTCCAGAATCACGACAGCACAGAGCGGATCATGTGATCGAGTCGGTCCAGAGTCACGGCAGCACAGAGCGGATCATGTGATCGAATCGTCCAGAATCACGACAGCACAGAGCGGATCATGTGATCGAGTCGGTCCAGAGTCACGACAGCACAGAGCGGATCATGTGATCGATTCGGTCCAGAGTCACGACAGCACAGAGCAGATAATGTGATCGAGTCAGTCCAGAGTCACGACAGCCCAGAGCGGATCATGTGATCGAGTCGGTCCAGAGACACGACAGCCCACAGCGGATCATGTGAACGAGTCGGTCCAGAGTCACGACAGCACAGAGCAGATCATGTGATCGAGTCGGCCCAGAGTCCGACAGCACAGAGCGGATCATGTGATCGAGTCGGTCCAGAGTCACGACAGCACAGAGCGGATCATTTGATCGAGTCGGTCCAGAATCACGACAGCACAGAGCGGATCATGTGATCGAGTCGGTCCAGAATCACGACAGCACAGAGCGGATCATGTGATCGAGTCGGTCCAGAGTCACGACAGCACAGAGCGGATCATGTGATCGAGTCGGTCCAGAGTCACGACAGCACAGAGCGGATCATGTGATCGAGTCGGTCCAGAGTCACGACAGCACAGAGCGGATCATGTGATCGAGTCGGCCCAGAGTCACGACAGCACAGAGCGGATCATGTGATCGAGTCGTCCAGAGTCACGACAGCACAGAGCGGATCATGTGATCGAGTCGGTCCAGAGTCACGACAGCACAGAGCGGATCATGTGATCGAGTCGGTCCAGAGTCACGACAGCACAGAGCGGATCATGTGATCGAGTCGGTCCAGAGTCACGACAGCACAGAGCGGATCATGTGATCAAGTCGGTCCAGAGTCACGACAGCCCAGAGCGGATCATGTGATCGAGTCGGTCCAGAGTCACGACAGCACAGAGCGGATCATGTGAACGAGTCGGTCCTGAGTCACGACAGCACAGAGCGGATCATGTGAACGAGTCGGTCCAGAGTCACGACAGCACAGAGCGGATCATGTGATCGATTCGGTCCAGAGTCACGACAGCACAGAGCGGATCATGTGAACGAGTCGGTCCAGAGTCACGACAGCACAGAGCGGATCATGTGATCGAGTCGGTCCAGAGTCATGACAGCACAGAGCGGATCATGTGATCGAGTCGGTCCAGAGTCATGACAGCACAGAGTGGATCATGTGAACGAGTCGGTCCAGAGTCACGACAGCACAGATCGGATCATGTGATCGAGTCGGTCCAGAGTCACGACAGCGCAGAGCGGATCATGTGATCGAGTCGGTCCAGAGTCACGACAGCACAGAGTGGATCATGTGATCGAGTCGGTCCAGAGTAACCACAGCGCAGAGCGGATCATGTGATCGAGTCGGTCCAGAGTCACGACAGCGTAGAGCGGATCATGTGATCGAATCGTCCAGAGTCACGACAGCACAGAGCGGATCATGTGATCGAGTCGGTCCAGAGTAACCACAGCGCAGAGCGGATCATGTGATCGAGTCGGTCCAGAGTCACGACAGCGTAGAGCGGATCATGTGATCGAATCGTCCAGAGTCACGACAGCACAGAGCGGATCATGTGATCGAGTCGGTCCAGAGTCACGGCAGCTCAGAGCGGATCATGTGATCGTTTCGGTCCAGAGTCACGACAGCACAGAGCGGATCATGTGATCGAGTCGGTCCAGAGTCACGACAGCACAGAGCGGATCATGTGATCGAGTCGGTCCAGAGTCACGACAGCCCAGAGCGGATCATGTGATCGAGTCGGTCCAGAGTCACGACAGCACAGAGCGGATCATGTGATCGAGTCGGTCCAGAGTCACGACAGCACAGAGCGGATCATGTGATCGAGTCGGTCCAGAGTCACGACAGCACAGAGCGGATCATGTGATCGAGATGTCCAGAGTCATGTGATCATGTGATAACTTTGACTTTTATGCCATACTTTTTATGTCGAAATTTCAGATTTATTAATGTCATAATTTAACTTTTTCCATCTCATAATTATGACTAGTATGCCATAATTATGATTTACCAAATAATTATTTATTTCTCTAATGTGGCAGGAATGGGCTTCCATAAATCTGTGAGATGAACGGTAAACTATTTTTATTTATTTATTAACTTTAAAACTTTTTATTGGATGGTATTTGGACGTGCTGTTGCTGTCTAAGCTATCACTAGCTATTTAGTTTTCTACGAATTACAAACAGAACTTCACTGACAATAACCGACTAGAGGCAAGTATCACTTTGGTTTGTAGAGGGTATAGTTAATCCAGTTTATGGATCATAATTGGCAATTGTCCTTACAGGTGCTTAAGAGTGTTTTTGCACGGTTTAATATTTGATAAATATCCTTGAACATTCTTTCTAGCATTTCTGTATGAAGTTCATACTATGAACAATTTATTACAGTTGATTCTTAAAGTCATAATTTAAGAGCAAAGCTCATTCTCGTCAAAGAAGGCAAAGAGCTAGAGAGCCCAAATATGTTATGCATTTTGATATGTTGATTGATTTGCATTTAATAAAGAGTATCTAAAAAAATACAACAACAAACAACAAATATATGGCAAACGTGTGTTATTTGTATTGATTTCAACATTTTAAGGGAAGAAAATGTTATGAAATTTCATGTGCTGCTCTATATATATATAGAAAAACAAGGAATATTTCTTAATTAATCTGTTACTTGTTTTACCTAAATGTAGTTTTCATAAATATAAATTCGGCTAAAACAATCCTTTAATTACATTTTAAAATCAGAAGTTCAACAATAACTAAATCTTTTTCTTTTTTTTAAAATAAAGAAAGCTGTAAAAAAAAATGTGTTGCTATTTCATTTAACTTTTATGTTCGTCACTGTTTTATTTTATTTGTGTATCTGTTTCTTATCTTTGTTTATTCAATGTACCCCTGACTGTTTTTTGTAATTCTTTAAAACTAATTAAAAATATATATATATTATTATTTTGGCGATTGCTTTGCTGTCGCGTTCCTGTGGCGTCACTTCCTGTCAGGGGAAGAAGACGTCATCCTACAGGCAGGCTGTGAGCTGTGAGTTGGAGCTTTATGATTTCTTTAAAAACAGCGAAGTAACGCTTTAAATCGCGCCGATTTTTAATAAATTGAATGAAAGCCTCCCTTTAGCAGTAGACTTGATCAATTAACATTGTAATGGTGTGATATTTAGGGTAGTTATCACGCTATTGTGCGTTTCATGGAGTAACCAATTCAAAGTCATAATAATAACAATCACAATATTGATGAATGTCATTCTGTTGATCTTTATGAGTCGCTATTTACTGATGTTGTTAAAGGAGTAAGTGTTTCAGGTCGGTATGGTTCACTTGGAGAAAATGGTTCTGTATATTTTCCTATTCATGCTGTCAAATGTTATATTTTAATACATTATTAATCCTATGAGGATCATTTCAGGAATAGAGAAACATTACAAATTGTGTTTATATCAGTTTTTTTTAATCTATAAACGACAGACTTGATTTGAGTAAATATTTAATATACATAAATGTGACGACAAAACCAGTCATAAGGCTCATTGCATCAGCTGAAAGATGAATAAATAAGATTTCCATTGATGTAAGGTTTGTTAGGATTTGCCCAAGATACATCTATATGAAAAGCTGTAATCTGAGGGTGCAAAAATCTAAATTTTGAGGAAAATCTCCTTTAAAGTTGTCCAAATTAAGTCCTTAACCATGCATATTACTACTAATACATTTATTAGGTTTTATCTTTATGTAACCTGATCTTTACTTAATATCCTAATGATTGTTGGGATAAAAGAAAAAAATATAATTTTAACCCATACAATGTTTTAAATTATATAATAAATTAAAAAAAATAATATGATAATAATAATTTATTAGTAGTAATAGTTTTGTTGGATATTGCCACAAATATACCCTTGAGACGCATGTCTGGTTTTGTGCCCCAATAAGTGTTATTAATATACACTGATTCTACAGACATTAATAGCATTTATATCTAATCATAAAACTTAGGTGAAGATTAAGCTAGATTAGTACAATTACAGTGCATGAATAAGCTTGATTATAAGTCCCTGCCTGTTTATGGTTGTAGTTTGCACAAAATGTGTTTAACGGTTTGTTTTGGTCTTGTTCAGTCAGCAGTTATGTTCATATTGTGACTAACTCTCTTCTTCTTTCACAGAAACAACTGCCATGTCGTGGATTCGAGAGCGGGAACTGTCCCTGATAGAAAGGCTCACTGCCAACATCCTGAAGGTTTGTTTCTTTACTACTATAAATCTTTACTATCACTTTTTTTTATCAGTTTAACACATCCTGGCTGAATGTTAGTGTGTATTGTTATAATAGATTTTAATTTTAAATATATTTAGTTCTTTTCAATCAAAGAATCCTTAAAAAGTATCAAGCAGCACAACAGTTTCCAACATTGATATAAATCAGCATATCAGTATGCAGTTCATTTGAATAAGTGTAAACCCTGCCATCTGAACCCTGGTGTGGCTCAAGACCTGAAAAGATGCGTCTTGCTCCGCTTCCGAACCAACTCTGGTGTGGTTCGACTGAAATATGAACGCAACACGGACCAAAGACATGTAAATGAATACAAACAGGACATGATGCCACAAGATGAGCCCCTAAAAAGGACACAATGCTTGTTTTTCTCGTAACAGTCTAAGCGGACCAAGACTACATTTTTGGTCTGAATCAAACGAACCGAACTACAAGTGTGAACTCACCTTAAAAGATTGAAAGCCCCTGTTTCAGAGGATCACCCAGTGGCATGTACAGTGAATGAACTGAAATAATCTAATACCCTAATGGCTTTCTTAAACTATTTTCTTTCTCAGGCTGGGCCCATGCCCAAACATGTGGCCTTTATCATGGACGGTAATCGGCGTTACGCCCAGAAGACGCATGTGGAGCGACAGGAGGGCCACTCGCAGGGCTTTGAGAAACTGGCGGAGGTAAGTGTGCTGATATTTTCAGATACTGATAATTATTAGACAATATTCAGCTTGAGCGATTAACAGACATCCTACCTCAGCCTTCTGTCTGTTACATAATCTTCATTTACTTTTTCAGCTATTTTGCATACATGTCACTGGCCATTAAATTGTACATATATCCGCGTTACACCTGACTCTGTCAGTTAGCCATTAAAAAGTATGCATTCAATGATTTCAGAGAAACACTTCATATATGAAATCAACCCAACCAAAAGCTGTGTTTTCACCGCAGGAACTTTCCTCAGGAACCAGGGACTTTGGGGTGGTACTTGGTGTTTTTCGACCATAGGAATCGGGTTTAAATAAAGTTCTGGGTAAAAATGTTTCCCTTAGAAAGTCCCTGCTCATGAGGTAGTACTTTTTCAAAGTTCAGGAACTTTCGGGACGGGACTTGTACGCTGATAATGCTGATTGGTTGAGTTTATGCAGCATTTTACTTCATCCACCATTGTTAAAAGACTGTTGCTCTGCGTGCAGTGAGAGTCTTTTGCTATTTGAATCAACAATGGTCTTATATGACCGATGGACCAACGACGAGGTTCAGGCTTTATTAAGCTTATATGCAGAGGACGAAATCCAGTGGGAACTGGAAAGTCACGACTCACGAGCAGTCCTGTCACCAGACTCATTTGCCAAATATTCACAGTACATTAGACCGCGATGGAAACGCAGACAGCAATGGGTCTGAAAAAGTTCCTGGGAAAAATTGTTCCGGGTAATTTTGGTGGAAACTCTGCTATACACACCCCTCCCCTCAATGCTTCAGGAGTCAATGTCTCTCTATCACAGCTGAAGAGAAGCATAATAATGCTCTGTGAAAAATAAAGTGACGATGACGAATGAACAACAAGGAAGAACAAAAAATGTACATATAGTACACGAGTATATAAAAGCAAGATTTTGTTGTTAGTCGCCAGCAGCTCCAGACAAATAATGACACTCAAATGCTGTTGTCTCATGCATATTACACGTAAAACCTGCAACAAGCTCCCATCAGAGGCACCATATCTGAGTCCCATATAAGTCAAGTTAAACAAAATGAACTGTGGTTGGATCCTTTATATGATGCTCTCAGTTTGAAATTTCTTATTCTACATTTCATTTTTTCCTAATATGCATTGCTTCCTCTGTCATAGACGCTCCGCTGGTGCCTAAACCTGGGTATTCACGAGGTGACCGTGTATGCATTCAGCATTGAGAACTTCAAGCGTTCCAAAGAGGAGGTGGATGGCCTGATGGAGCTGGCCAGACAGAAGTTCAGCCGCCTGCTGACGGAGCAGTAAGTTACTCCTGCACAAGATCTAGTCTTCTGTACGGCATTTCATAATGTTTGTAAAAAATCGGCACCAAGATACTTCCGGGTGTCAGAACGCGAGCGGCTTATACTGACCAACTGAAGAGATCCAGCCAGCTACTGTAAAGTTACATAGTTAAAAACTTTGTTGTTGAATAAAGTTGAAACTATGACAAAAATGTGTTGCGTTTGGGGTTGCGCCGCAGAATGTGTAGGATCGTATAGTTTTTCTTAAAAAAAAGTAAATATATCCAGCAAAACCTGTGGGTGAGGAGGTTAAAGCGAGTGGACGTATTCTCTACAGAGAAGTATTCTCAAAAAAACGGTCCATCTACAAAATCATATCAGAGCATAATTATTTTCAGCTGGGGAAATTCGAGACTAATATTAGTAAACTCAAGGTCTCTTTTGAAGATCAAATTCATTGCCAGTCACTGTCTGAAGTAAAAGTACAAGGAAGAGGCAGAATGTGGTGTGGCAAGCAGCGTGGCGAGGGACCGCGAGAGCGGCCGGTGACGAGTGGTAATGAGTACCAGCTGCGTGACACACCGGTCTCGTCTCGCGGCCAAGGGACGGCAGCCACCCCACTTCGACCCAGGGGCACGGCAGCGAGGTCTCTGTCCCACCTTCCTCGCTCCAGCACCATCGCCTCGGGCAGCCCTCGCGGTCCTCATTCATCCGCGCTGCCCGACCTCCTCAGCACCGCGATCCCTTCTTCAACAGCATGTCCCTCCTTCCCTTTATGAGGAACCGCTTTCCTAAAATCTATTTTTATGTAAAATATAAATAAATAAATATTTAAACTGGTGAGTAAAACCCACTAAAGATACAGAGCAAACACATACAATTCTGGAATGTATACAGCAGAGAAACGTTTAGAAATGAAACCCATTTAGAATATTCAGTAGACTTTTTTTCAGTCTTTTTATTCTCTGAAAGTTTCTAGGGACCCCTAGGTGTCCCCAGACCCCAGTTTGAAAACCCCTGTACTAAACGGCATTTCATGTATTGCTATCTCCTGAATAATAATAATATTCAGTAGACTTTATTCTGTTTTTCTCTGCTTTTTTATTCCCTGAAAGTTTCTGGGGACCCCTTAGAACCTTCTGGAGGACCCCTGGGGGTCCCCGGACCCCAGTTTGGAAACCCCTGTACTAGACGGCATTTCATGTATTGCTATCTCCTGAATTAGTTAATCAGTTCCTCAATAATCATGTTAACTATGTCTGAATTACTAGCGTTGCCATAGGAACGTTTCGCCTTTTGCCACCCGGAAGAACGTCTATTACTGTTGTGACGTCATGCTGAATTGTCGTATTGGTTGGCTAAATAGAATTATGTACAATGTATATGTGATTTCTAGGGAGAATCTTGAGAAGCATGGTGTGTGTATTCGTGTGCTGGGAGACCTGACTCTACTGCCTGAAGATCTGCAGCAGGTTATTGCCAAAGCTGTGGTGTCAACTAGAGCACACAACAGGTGAGCACTGCATTATACCGGTTCTTAACTTTGGATTTTCTACTTCACAGATCTTCATCAAAATAAATATCAAGTTTAGCTATATCACCACAGCCTTATTTAATAACAACCCTCTACAGTGCGAGTAAATCACTTGCATATTTTATTTTATTTAACCAGGAAAAGTCCCATTGAGTTACAGTAACTCTTCTCTCAGGGAGTCCTGGCCAAGACTGACAGCCAAAAGTTTCAAAACAATATACATAAAAGACAGGACAAAGATTATAGACTACACCACAAATCACTATACATACTAGAACACAAACAAGGCATTATACTTCACGTAAGCAAATACAGACATATGCTGCGTCCCAATTCGCCTACTTTTTTACGTCCTAAAAGTATGTGCTGTAGCAGAAGAGTATGCAAGCTTTGGGATATACTACTTCGGGACCCACTTTATATTAGGTGGCCTTAACTACTATGTACTAACATTGTAATTAATCATTTGATACAATGCACTCATTGTGTACATACATGTTTTTACATTGTACTTACATTTTCAAAATGACCTGCATGTAATTACGTCTGTAATTATTACATTTGTAATTACTCTGTTGACATTTCCCTTACACCTAACCCTACCATTAAACTTACCCATCCCACCACACCTGTCCCTAACTCAACCCCTTTCCCAGCTCAATATCAGCAAAAGTGTTTTGCAATATAATATGAACACAATAAGTACATTGTACTTACTTTTTGATGTAAGTACATAGTTAAGGCCACCTAATATAAAGTGGGACCCTACTTTGTCATCTTTAACGGACTCTGTTGCTTAGTTACGTGAATCTCATCACCGTTTAAACTGCCTTGTTAATCATCATCGCAGTTAAAATCCTCCACATTTAGTTTAAAAGGTAGGGTAGGTAAGAATTGGTTATTTAAACTTTCTTTATATATCAATACAAAATTAAAATGTTAGTACTCTAAAAAAAAAGAAAGTATAAAAATTGAGTGTCTGTAGACCTCTCACGACTGTTTTAAAGACAGCTCATTATTTCCATTCCCTCCACCTTCTCCCTTTTGGGCTCTTTTAAAGCCACGCCCCCCAAAATACGGTGAAAAAATACCCCCCAAAAAAAGGAACGGCCGACCACTCAGCTGGAAGACGCATTATTTACCTGAGAGGAGCGGAGAAGGAGTGGAGTGCATATATATACATATCTATGGTTGACAGGGCAAAAGCAGTGCACATGGAGAGCGGGAGCCGTTGTGCATTCTGGCAGCTTTTTTCTCGTTGATCACGCGCAGCTGAACCGTGTATAGAGACAGAGCGACACGCGTCATAATCTGAAAACCACGCTCACCGGGGGGGGGGATAAACCAACCATCTCCATTGACTTTCTATTGCGGGATGCAACCTCCTTGTCATTTCAGACTTATTACAAATAAAATGAACAATGTCTAAAAGCTGATATTTGACAAGGTGTAGAGAAAACAAGCTAAAAAAAAAAATGAACAAAAACCCAGAAGTTTTTATAAGCTGTTGACCCAAAAAATGAGCGTTTAAGGACAAAAAAGTGGATACAGGCACTTAAGACAGAGCACGAGATGCTATATTACACTGAGAACTGCGCCCACTGGAGGGGAAAGTAATCAGAGACAGGAAATATAATATATAAAACTGACATTTGGATATTTGACAACATGTTTACTGCACACGTAGGCATACTGAGACATACTGAGTGTCAGGATCCCAAAATTAACCTATTCTTCCTGCTAAAGCTTCACGTCTTATTGCCTGTATGCACTTTAGTCTCCTTAAACGCTCGTTTTTTGGGGTCGACAGCTTATAAAAACTTGTGTTTTTTAGCTTGTGTGTGCTATACATCTTGTCACATATCAGCTTTTAGACATTGCCCTGTTGTTTGTTGTATATAAAAAGGAGGACGCGACCACTTCACGCAATACAAATTCAAAGGAGAGCATTGGATTGTTTCCCCCCCCCGGTGTGGGCGTGGCCTAAATGCGCTCTGTCTCTATTGCAAATGCAGACTATAATATCGTCCAGTCTGTCACATTTGCCGGTGTTCTCCTCTGAGATGTGCTTTGATTTATGACCTGCTGCAAATGCCCCATTCCCAAACACACATGGATATAATGTGCTTAATATAAGTTGTTCACTTGATTAATGTAACAATAAAGTTAAGATACGCCCAGTTTAATAATTTAAACAGGCCTTGGAAGTTTGGGCAAAATCTTCTGGCAGTGATGTGTTTTCATTTATTTTATAATTTATTTCACAGCGCTGGATGTCATGTGGTGATTGTGAAACACTGCATTACAGGATTGTATGGTGAAATCGGTTCTCGTTCATGTTAATCAGGTCAAGTTGATCAAGAGCTATGCACCGTGGCTTTAATTCAGCACGAGCAGCGTAGCAAAAATAGGCAACAGACTCTCTGACAGAAGGCCATGCTTATATAGAACAGCAGAAATATGTCGGTTTCTCTTCTTTAAATACTCTTACATTTAGTTTAATTTAAACACTTTCAAAGGGTCAATGTTTGTTTTCACATACATTTTCCATCTACGTATACATATCTATCTACATATCTATGCTTGAACTCCTCAAATCAAACGGGTTTGCGCGTGTGAGTGACAGTCACCCAAGCCAATCACTTGTTTCGTCCCGAACGAAAATAATGAGCGATGTTTATTGCAGATTAAAAAGTCTAGAGTCACTTGATTTTTATACTCTCTTTTTCTGAGTACTCACATTTTAATTATGTATTGACATATAAAGAAAGTTTAAACAAATTTGGACAAAAGTGTTTTGGATCAGTCCTACCTACCCAGTCTTTAATTTTCTATCTTATCAGAAAGAAATGTCGTCACACGTTGATCTGCCATTTGTGGGTCTTTAATGCAGAGAGAGTCCTTGTGTGTTTGCAGTTTAAATATAATGATGCATTGAAAAGTTAATGGCCAAACGTGTCATTACAAAAGTTCTCAATGCTGCTGCAGGTGATGATAATGTGGACAACACTGAATAAATATCTATTTATCAGACTAAATACGGATAACAGATCACTCAAACCACTTTATCTGAACCTCTCTACTTAAAGAGGGGGTGAAACACTCAGTTTCAGTCAATCTCATGTCAATCTTGAGTACCTATAGAGTAGTATTGCATCCTTCATATCTCCGAAAAGTCTTTAGTTTTATTATATTTATAAAAGAAATATGGGCTGTACCGAGTCTTTCCGGAAAAAACCGAGCGCCTGGAGGCGTATCGTGTGGGCGGAGCTAAAGAATGACGATCGCAAACAAAGCGATGATGTTCTCAACCGTGGAGAAACCCATGGCTATCGATCTCAGCTAATAGATATATGATCCAGAATCATTCGGAGGCTGAAATAAATTGAACAGGAGAAACAGCAGCAGCAGGACGTCCGTCTCTGTGGTATGGACTGTATTTAGTGGCCTGTCAGCAGTTGTGTGTCTTTACTCGCAGTTTATGAGGACATGATTCGGTTTATGGACTATTGTATGTGACTAAACCTTAGCAGTAGCAAGCAAAACGGTTCTGCACGTCAGACTAGTGTAACGTTATACAGAGAACAACACTGGAGCAAAGTTAGCGCATTTGAATGACGAAGCACGCGATCGTGTCGTTTACTGATGTTTACTCACGCGACGATAGCCGACAGCACAGACATTTGAAGCAGTTTTACTCACCGGCTGCTTCCAAAGCAGGACCGAACCTTTATCGCTGGGACCGCTCCGTCAAAAACACACTTCTTTGGTATGATTTGGCGAAGTCCTGACAGCAGTGAACGGTGGAGATCCACTTTGCGTTTTGAAGCGATGTTGTGAAGCTTCCCGTCATTTCTGCGTTCAAATCGGTTCAAATGCAGCGCTGCCTTCCCAGAATGCTGTGCTGAAGCGTAGAAGTCGCTTGACGTCACCCATAGGAATAAAGTGGAGTGCGGCGCGACAGAAGTGTTCACGGATGGGTGGATCTGCAGCTGAGCGAGTGTTTATGGGCGTGCATTTCCTCTCTTGCTCTAGTCACGCGCGCGCACCCTACCGGGAGAAGAGCCCGTACGGCCCATACAAGGACCTTCCGCTCTATTAACGTCAAGCTGAGCCATACTCAAAAAAAACTCTCCGAAACGTGTGAGAAACCGGAAGGAGTAGTTTTGACACAGAAATACGCCATCAAACGTCCAACATTAGTTTTTGAAACTTTGTCTATGTTTGTCTAAGTCTTTAACAGTGTAAAAAGCTCAGTATGCATGAAACAGCATTTCACCCCCCCTTTAACCGCCGGACTCGCACATCCGTCATGTTTGTAGTTTTTAACACTTTTTATTCGCGTTTGTAGTTCTAATCGAATCCTCGTCCAACTCGTAATGGGTTGTGGGCAATACCAGCCATTAGAGTGTGTGTCAATCCGCACTTCGAATTCTGACCGGATATATTAAACTATCCGGGTATCTTTGGAGTACTCTTTTCAGCATACTACAATTTGGGACACACTAATTCCATTTTCAAATACTAGTATAGATAGTATGCGAATTGGGACGCAGGGATACAATTGAAAAGGCATGGATGGGTGGGTAGAGCGTAGAGGGTGGAATAGACAAGTACAGATAAACTCGGTTGCATGGTAGTTATATGGGTTGGAAAAACTTTCATTCAGTTTTTAGAATATGATATGTATCTGATGCATTTGCTGAAGTTAATTCATCTCATATGTTGCTGATGGTGCTCTGTTTTTATGCAGGTGTTTTCTGAATGTGTGCTTCGCATACACCTCAAGACATGAAATCGCAAATGCTGTGAAGGAAATGGCATGGGGAGTAGAACAGGGCCTGATAAAATCCAGGTAAGCTATGCTTTTTTTAGAAGTGTGAAAAAGTAATAGAGTGGTACAGGCATGACGTCACTTTGTAGGCCAAGCGGCAGTTAGCATCACACTGGCTCCCTCGAGAAAAACCCAATAGGATTTTCCTATAGGCTTTTGGATTATCGCTAAAAACAAGCTGTGATCAACAAAAGTTTGATCTTTATATATTTTCCATCAAGATAATTATCACAGATGAACACAACTCTTGTGAATTTTTAAGCCTAAACCCTTACGAAACAAAAATATATTGCAATATATTTGAAAATATCATGCAATATATTCACATATATGGGATTTAATATTTATATTTTCCAATATATTGCAATATATTGAAAGCGGCAATCATTTGTTTTATTTTGCAATATATTGCATGAATATATAATATATTTTATAATACCATCAATATATTATTCCATATATTAAAATATATTTCAAGAAAATATATTGGTAAATATATTTTCCTTTCGTAAGGGAATGCAATTGCCAGAATTAAAAAGCTAAAGGTAGGCTATAAACGGACTACACCACGGTGCTGCGTTTTACGTCACAGTCAGTGAGCTTCCGAAAACTCGTTCAAATTTTATCTCAAAACATTTTCCTAGAAAATTTGAGTTATTATGAGCATAATGAGACTGTAAAAGTGGACTGAGTTTACCTTTTTCAGTCCCATTTAACTTACCTTTTTGTCCCATTAGACACTTAGCTGTAACCACCTTTTTTAAGTCATGTTAACAGATTTTAAAAATCACGAGTAGGGTAATACAGATTTTTTTTGGAAGAATAAAACGTGAAAATGCTTACCACGGCACAGACCTAATTTCAGCCATTTAACCAAAACCTATTGACATCAGGACGAGGGAACTGGGAGTGATAAAATGCTAACTTCTTTTGGCATACAAAGTGTGTCAAATGTTATACCTGCACCACACTATAACAGCTGTTATTAATAGCTTTCTTCTCTCTGTGATTTGTCAGCGACGTGTCTGAGGTGCTTCTCGGTGAGTGTCTGTATAGCAGTAATTCTCCAAACCCTGATCTGCTCATCCGAACGTCTGGAGAAGTGCGCCTTAGTGACTTCCTACTGTGGCAGGTAACGGAGATTCGCATTGGTCAGTGTCTTGGCATACAAATGAAGCACTTGCACAAACATACAAGATTTGAGTTCATCTGCTATTCATAGTTTGATTTATAGTCTGATTGGAACAAACTAGATTTAGATTGAATTACAGTGGTGGTGTTTCTAAACTTTCATCAGTACTGGGCACAGTATTTTATACAAAATATATATTATCTAAAGCTTCTAGAAAATGAAAGCATTATATCTAAACAAGTTATGTTCAAAATTTGAGGTTGATATCTCACAGAATGTTGTTTTTGGTGCAGTGCAAAATTGGTATCATTAGATGCCAGCAAAGCTCCACCTGTACACAACAAAGTGTTTGGATTTTGAGTTTTTCTCTCTCAAAAACAGCAACAGTGTTAAAGTAGCCCAATTCCACGGGAAAACCACAGACGTGGCAACGCTGCACAGGGGTATACTGTTGTTTTGTTATAAAAACTAAACTGAAAAAGACAAGGTCACACAAGGGTATACTGTTATTTTGTTATAAATTGTCATACATGTGCAATAAAGAGCTGCTTTGTCTATGACAAATGATAGAAGAAATTATCCCTATAGTATTTCAGTGTAAGAAACTTCTGCTAGCTATTCAGCGCATGCGTGAACATTGATCCTAATGAATCAAACAGAATGGAAACAATTTCAGACCTTTTTGCAAATTTGACAGATTAGATGTTTTAGATGCCAGATTAGGTCTCTCCAATGACAGGATTTATCTGTATTATTTTACTGCGGCACAACGATTATTTTTCCCTATGAGTGTGATGAAGTTAAGCTGTTAAGAGCGGAGTAATTCCCATCACTGCTTTTTCAAATGAGATTTCCCCTCAAAACACACTCATGGCAGCTGAAAGTCTGGCACCGCTCTCATGGATGTCTATTGTGCATTAAGCACATATTGTTCTTAATATATTTACTTTCCTCCTGCAACTTTGAAGTGATGAATGTTTTTCATACTCCTGCATTATCGTGTACTCCACAGACCTCGTATTCGTGTCTAGTATTCCAGTCTGTCCTGTGGCCGGAGTATTCTTTCTGGAATCTGTGTGAAGCAGTTTTGCAGTACCAGCTGAGTCATCCATCTCTCCAGGTATGCCATAACTCTTGTCTTTCAGTTTTTATGGTGATTTACAGCTTACTTGGGTAGATCCCCTTAGGCGGACAACAAAGTGTTGATGGGAATATTCCGTTTGACAATTAATAAAAAATGGCAAAGTAAATAATCGACCGTAAATTTCCCTCCAACACGAGGAAGATCCACTTAGACCCGCTCTGGCGGATAATAAAGCAAGGGTACTTTTTAAACGCACAGCTTACAAATATTTTTAAGAAGAAGTAAAACTGCAAACCTGACTTTTCATTCTCTGCCAATCCAGATTGAGATACCCTGAACTTAGTGTTTCAGGTCATATTTATGATTATTTTAGTTTTCTATGTAAAGCACTTTGAATTACCATTGTGTGTTCCTTGCTGCTTAGCCAATCAGGACATGGCACGTTTACATTTGTTCACATTAAGGGGCCTCAGTATCTGGATCGGATTTAAGTTATGTCTATTGGGCGTTTGAAAGGCAGAGCTTCAAATAGCTTCATAGCGTAAAACAACTTTCACTTTAGCCTCAATGGCAGTACACAGTTCCTGAACACACGTATGCAAAAATCATATACTCTGAGTGACCTTATAATCGTGTTAAGATTAATTTTACACATGGCATTTGCTCAGATCTTGCTGCATTGTCCATTGCAGGGTTTCCGCAGGTCTTCGACAATTAAGGGCCTTTAAATATTAAATTCAATATCGTGGAATTAAATTAGGGCCCTGTGATTGCTACGATGCAGAAAACAGGTAAAGAATCGCAGAATCCTTTCATAAAAACCGAGAATTTACTGTATAATGTGGAATTTAAAGGAAATTAGGACGGGTATTTCACAGGGCCCTAACATTTTTTGGTTTCGTTGTTTTGTTAAACCTTTAATAAATTGCTTTTATATTGTATATGTTTCATGATTTCCATTAATTAGACATGCTAATCATATTTTATTTAACCATTAAAATGGAAAACAAAACAATAAATTAAACAGATTTGCATAGGGCTATAAATGAAATGCCAACATTTATTTGCATGCACTGCAACAACAACAACAAATCTTCCTTGAGATTTTTTGTTTTACAGTAAAAATATCTAAACATCCTTAATCAAGATAGATTTACTTGAGAGGCAAAATAAAGTCTTGTTTTCTGAATAATTCAACAGAATTAAGTGAGTTTATGCTTAAAACAAGAACAAGTATCTGGCAATGGGTATGAAAATTACTTTTTAATTTATGAAGTTGATTTTCCTCAACCCATTGGCAGATATTTGTTCGTGTTTTTTTAATAATAAAATCACTTTCACAAGATTTCTATCAATGATGAAGATGTATCTTGATTTTTAAGAATCATTTCGATATTTGCAATGGAAAACAAGACAAAGCTATTGAAAATCACTTTTTTTTTTATCTGTGCATCCTTCCGAAGGTTCAGTAAAAGTTGTTTCCGTATTCTAGTGTTTGAGAGCAAAGTGAGTCAAATTTTAAAGCATTTTTTTTTTTCTAAAATAAGTTACAAAGTAATGGATATCTGTTGGAAATTGTATTTTCTAACTTTGAAGTGTTGCTAACAAAACAATTGTGTGTGCTTCCTAGACTTACATGAACATGTTGGCATGTTATTTTCCCTTCAATTTACCTTCATAAAACCTGCAGAACCCCTGCTATAGAGAGCGTTATGTGTGCTGAGAGTGACGACAGGATGCAGAGGAAACGTTCTGCAGAAAGCCCTTAAATGAACATGGTTTGGGTGTGCTTTATGCTGACGACTAACCTCGGGCAGGCGGTCGCTCATTTAAAATACTCTAACCTCAGTTTCACAGACAAGGCTTAAAGGGTTATTTCACACAAATTAAATTAATGTCATTAACTCCTCACCCTAATGTCGCTCCACACCCGTAAGACCTCCGTTCATCTTCACACACAGTTTAAGATATTTGATATTTAGTCCGAGAGCGTATCTAAGTGTATGCACTCTATACTGTCCATGTCCAGAAAGGGAATAAAAACATCATCACAGTAGTCCATATGAGACATCACTGGGTTAATTAGAGTCTCTTGAAGCATCCAAAATACATTTTGGCCCAAAAATAACAAAAACTACGACTTTTCAAACCTCAAATAAAGATTCAAATGGTTATGAATCAGCGGATTGATTCATGATTCGGATCGCCAATGTCACGTGATTTCAGCAGTTTGACACGCGATCCGAATCATGAATCAATCCGCTGATTCATGACCGTTTGAATCTTTATTTGAGGTTTGAAATGTCGTAGTTTTTGATATTTTTGGGCCAAAATGTATTTCCGATGCTTCAAGAGATTCTAATTAACCCACAGATGTCTCATAAGGACTACTGTGATGATGTTTTTATTCCCTTTCTGGACATTGACAGTATAGTGTGCATACACTTCCATACGCTGTCGGTCTAAATATAAAATATCTTAAACTGTGTCCGAAGATGAACGGAGGTCTTACGGGTGTGGAGCGACATTAGGGTGAGGAGTTAATGACATCAATTTCATTTTTGGGGGAACTAACCCTTTCAGATAGTCCCAGACTAAAAATGCATGTTTGAGCTGTTTTAACTGAATGCATATCTTAAAATATGTCAGAGCCATTGTTTTGCCTCAAGATTGCACACCAGTAAACTACTTAAAAGACCTATTCCTGGCTTATCTAAACCTTGTTTGTGAAACCAGGCCAAAATGTATTTACATTAGAGCATGGTTAATAACAAATTCATGTGTATGTGTTGTGAATTATGCAGATCTTCTAAAGTTCTCCTGTGCATACAAATAAGAAATAATCCATGCACTTATTACTGAATGACCCCCATTGTTTGGAATGGACCATTCCTGTATTTAGGTCACTTATAGATTAATAATGGCACTTTATAGTAAAAAAACAGACAACTTGCTAAGATTAAGAACCTTTCAGCATGAAGACACAGGATATTGTATTACAGCACGTAGCGTTGTTGCTTAACGCTTATGCTTTTGTAAACGTTAACTAAATGGTTTCCTGATAACATAATTTTGGGAAGTTCAGAAGTTTTATTTAAAGTTGAGTAAAGATGAAAAAGCATGATTATTTGTTTTCAATTCACACGTGCATTTACATGCATATTCACGTTTGCTGCACGTATGCTGTGTTGCAGAAAGCCCGTGAGCTGCACAGGGAAGGCCAGGCGCTCCAGCAGATGGAAGCGGATCGCTCCTGTGTGGCCGAGCTCCTGCAGCGGCGTGGAAATGGAAAGCCTATGGATGCCCAGAGTCGACAGACAGCGCTGCTGAACTACACCGCCAGCCGAGAGGAGAGGGTGCGCTGCTTTCTCAATGCCCTTCAGCACAAGAGAGACACTTTCTTCAGCGATTTAAGCAGCCAGGCTGTCGTGGCTTAGCACTGAACTTTTTTATGTACTGATCTGTAAATACGCTACATCTGGGAGGATGTTTCACCCCGTTTTATGGGGCAGTGGCTATGTGTGTTTGTCATTACAATAGAACTGATCTTAAATCTGAAAATAAATTCACTTTGATGGACCACAGAGGCTTCTTTTATTGCCAGAATCTGTTTGATCTATAACGGTGGCAGTGATTCACTTCAGTCGTTTTTTTATTTTATTTAAATACAGTATGTACTGTATAATTCAAACTCAGATTTGTGGCTTAATTTGACCAAATAATTGAAACCTCAAGAGCAACTGATTCCCAAATCAATTATTACAATAACTTAAAGGGTTAGTTCACCCAAAAATGAAATTGATGTCATTAACTCCTCACCCTAATGTCGGTCCACACCCGTAAGACCTCCGTTCATCTCCACACACAGTTTAAGATATTTTATATTTAGTCCCTGAGCTTTCTGTTTCTCTATTGGAAATGTATGCACACTATACTGTCCCTTTGCAGAAAGGCAATAAAAACATAAAATGATGTGTGACTGATGTCATATGGACTACTTTGATAATGTTTTTATTACCTTTCTGCAAAGGGACAGTATAGTGTGCATACATTCAATGGAGGAACAGAAAGCTCTCGATCTAAATATAAAATATCTTAAACTGTGCGTGAAGATGAACGGAGGTCTTACGGGTGTGGAGCGACATAAGGGCAAGGAGTTAATGACATACATTTCATTTTTTGGGGGTGAACTAACCATTTAAGAGCATCTATATTTTATGGTAGAGCAGAAAATGTATAATTTATCTAGAATGTCTTTTACTGACTAAAAATATACCCCAAAGATATCTATCTATCTGTTCATCCACCCACCCATCCATCATCCATCCTCTTCTATCCATTCATCTTTTAAATGTTCTATGCATCCATCTATCTATCCATCCGTCCGTCCATCTTTTATAAGATCTACGCATCCATCCATCCATCCTTTAATAGTTCTGAGTCCATCCATTCATCTTTTAATAGTTATATGTATCTATCCATCCATCTGTCTTTTAATTGTTCCATCCATCCATCGATCCATCCATCATTTAATGTTCTATGTATCATCCATCCATCCTTTAATAGTTCCATCCCTCTTTTAAAGTTTATCTATCTATCTATCTATCTATCTATCTATCTATCTATCTATCTATCTATCTATCTATCTATCTATCTATCTATCTATGTAACCATACATCCAAAATAGACACTTATTGCTTTTACATCTGATCTAACTCACTTATTAAAATAGCCTGTAAAATGATGTAAATAAATTTATTTATTTATGAGTATTTGTGTTTAAAGTTATGACTAGCAGTTTTTCCTGTGAATTCAATTTTTTTTTTTTTTTTACATTTCCGGTGTAATCCCGCTGTGTGTCCAGCAGAGGCGCCGCTCTCGCCGAGTCTCTCAGCGGAGAGTGTCTGAGCTCTGAAACTTGAGCGGGGAATTCTGGCATTGTTGCTTTAAGAGATAAGCGACGCCCAGTGATACGTGATCACCCTGGCAGCCAATCGCTGAGCGGTATATGCTAAATCTGGTTTAAACCGGTTTCTATCTTAAATTTCAATATAAAAACTTAATAAAACATAATACAGCCGTTATTGTATTTTACGCGAGACGCTGTGAGGCGTGCACGGTTCTGTTGCTCACGAGCACATTGTTTAGACAAATATTCAGATTTTTGCCATTTTTTCGGGGTTTTTCTGCAGTCAAGATGCCCAAAAGAAAGGTAAGGATGCACTGTATTATTTTCTATTTCTGAAAAAAATCACGAATTTTGTTATTTTTACATATGTGTCTATATTTTTATATTTTTTGTTGCTGTTATGGGCTGTGATCGTGTAATAGTTGTTTTATAATGGCGGACAGTCGATTTTACATATTCACTGTTAGGCTGCCAGTCTTGCCGCGCAGGGACGAAAACATGAGCAGAAACTCGACGTTTAAAGGAAAATAAATCCAGACGGGCATTAAAAAAAGGACAAATACTGTAACCTGTACATGTACATTATTATATCTGTAATTATTCGAGGAAAACAAATCCGTAACATCCTGTAAGATCCGCCTGATCACTTGAGAATGTAAAAGGAGGGAACTTGCATGTTGCTGGTCGAACTCCAACAGGCAAATATTCCTAGCATTTTATACTCTTATGTTACATAATCTTTTTACATTAACTAAGATATTATTATTTTCACACTGCAGAAAAAGTGATTTGTGTTGGAATTTCATGGGGGAAAGGCTCTCGTCTTTTAACATTTTGGGTTGCTATCAGATTACAAACGTTTATATTTTCGGCCCTTAAGTCTGTTTTATTTAAAAAACAATATGTTTTGTCTTGATCTTTGGTGTCTTTTAAGCGGCTCCTGTCATTGTTGATGTGCAATACGCCTACTCGATACGTCAAGCTGCCATCTTTACAGCACCTGTGTCTTTAGAAGACGGTGCTTTGCTAGTTAACCGCTTTGACTGTAAATGTAAATTTTTAGGTCTTATTTCCGTATTCAACGTGCTTTTATGTGGGTTATAGTGTTTTTGTGATTAAAACAAAGGAACTGCACGCGGAGTATCGCCCCTCTGTCGTTTAAAAGGCGCGTAGTGATGCAGCCAAACAAAAGGAAGCCGTCTTGCCCGCGCGCACTGACAGCCCGGATTTGAATTTGAATATGCGCGGGAAGACAGAGCAGAATAAAGTCATCCGTTATGGAAAATAACTGCGGCTTGTCGTCTGTGACGTAACACCTCGTAACTGTCACACAGAACAATCTGTTTTGTGTATTTCGACGAATGCGTTTATATATAAAATATGTATTTTTTTTCGATTATATATAACTCGTTTGTGTTTTGTTCTTTTACAGATTGATGGTGAGAAGGCCGGCAAAGGCAAGGAGGAGGTTTGTCCATTTAATTATATTTTATTATTTAATATTAAAATTTAAACAAGGTTCATTAAGCTCAAGTAGAACACTTTTCTGTGTAAATATATCTATCTATTTTTTTACATAAATAATCGCATTAAAAGCACGTTTTTTTTCCACATGTTATGTTTGTGCTTGATGAATAACGACATTAATGTACTATAATCGAAAATTAATTTCAGTTTATGCCTGTATTAGTTAAATCAACCATCCGATAAATTGACTAATCGCCAGTATGTTTTTTTTTTTTTTTTTGCCTGTTACATCAACCATGAGATAAATTGACTAAAGACAAAAAATCTGCAAATTTTTTCCCATTATTTGAATTATTATTATTTTGTTTTTTGCCTATAGTAGTTACATCAACCATCAGATAAATTGACTATAATCGACAGTTTTTCCCCCGATTATTATTTCGTACTATAATCGCAAATTACATATAATTTTAATTATTTTTAGTTTATGCCTATATTAGGTTATATTAACCATCAGATAAATTTACTATAATTGCCAATTAATTTTATATGTGTATATATATATATATATATATATATATATATATATATACACCAGTATTTCTTTATCTGGTGTCCTTAGTATTGATTATTATTATTATTACATGATTGATTGGTATTGACTCTGTATTTTTATTTCTTTTTTTCAGCCAACAAGACGCTCCGCGAGGTTGTCTGCTGTAAGTATTATCTTATGGATATTCAATAAATGGATCTTTGTCTAATTTCCTTTTGTCTAATACATGTTTTAATTATTTTACAGAAACCAGCTCCTCCTAAACCAGAACCAAAGGCCAAAAAAGCCGCTGCTCCTAAGGTAAGGATGGTGTGGGTGTGTGTGTGATTGTTTTTTGTTCCACTGCCTACTTGTTACCCATCAAAACACTGATTGTGAATACATCATAGCCCAGCGGTTTGGTGTCTGTTATTATTTCTGTAATCATATATTTTTGTCATTGGCCACACAGAAGGCAGCCAAGGGGAAGAAGGGCAGCAACCCTGCTGAAAACGGAGACGCCAAGGCAGACCAGGTCTGTGAAAACGTCTCTGCTTAAATCTTTATTCCGAACCGGTAACATCAACCGTTATGAAGAGAGATAGATGAATAAATGAGACCCTCGAGTGCTTCTACTTCTGCTTTTCATTCAGTATTTCTGCTCCAGCAATTAATGGAGCGTATAGGATAATAATATGTTAAACTGACTGTTTTTCTCACGTTCCTCTAGGCACAGAAGGTTGACGCTGCTGCTGATGCCAAATGAGAAGCTAATGAGTGTCTGATCCTTCTATGTACTTGGTGACTGTACAGTTTGAAATAACTATTTTTTACCAAGTTTTATATTAAGAATAACATTTATAGTTGACTTGTTGACTTGCTTTTGATGTACTGATTGATTTGACAGGAGTTACTATATTTCATTCATATCCATTTGTATCCCATTTTTTAATCAAGCGTCTATATCTTGCCAGAACGGTTTGCCCTAGATAAATCTGTTGGCAAAACGCAAGAATATTGTCCTAAAGTTTGTTTATCGCTTATCTATCTATCTTTCTTTCTTGGTTTATCTTTGGATTTTAAACACCAAACATTCTCAAAAGGCAGCTTAAGAGTGTTTCTAAAATGTTTTCAGGAGGGGTTTCACCATGTTGTTAGCATTTAAACGTAGAAATACTGTGTTTTCTTTTTTTAGGTAAATTACAATGAAATTGTCACAAGAAAAAAAAAACGGAAAAAAAAAATGAATAAGGCAACAATGTTAAATAAATTTACAATGTGAACCTTCAATTTCTTCTTTAGAGCTGTGTGTTCTGAACTTGTCTTTTTTTTATTAAGTTATGTTCTGAAACAGTGGAAGGATATTCAGCGACTCTTAAAATGCTTTGTTTTAAATGGTTTTGAATAAAAAAATAAAAAACTGTCCAGAAATTGTTTATCATCTTTGTCATCTTTTGCACATGTGAAGGTGGGCTAATTAGAATTGATGAGCTCAAAAAATTATATATATAACAAACGTTAGATGACATTAATTACATGCATAAATATGTATGTGTGTGAAGTGCTGTCAAATTGATTAATTGCATCCAAAATGTGATAAGTTTTGTGTATAATTATGTTTATATAAATATACACATACAGAAATATTTGCATGTATATATAGTTTTTTATATATAATATAACTTTCTTAAATATATACATGCATGTGTATTTATATAAGTATATCTGTATTTAATATATAAACAATTTAGTTGTATTAAAACCTAGTTTATTATCAAATGATCATCTTGCTATTGCAAATTACTTTGCATAATGTATAAGAAAGTGGCAATCAAGTGCACTTAAATGGCAATTGCCAGTTAGGTAACAGAATGCATGTTTCTTATCTGAAAAATCTCCTAACAAGTATAGTATTTGAAGGTACGGTGCATGCAGGGTGAATGTGATTTCAGCTGGTACATGTTCCTGGATCAATATTCCAGTCAACCCATCAGCCAGTCTTTATTTTACAGTATGTGTACTCAGTCAGGGTATCCGCGGGGTCTTGAAAAGTCTTAAAAGGTGATAAATCAATTTTGGGAAAATTAAGACCCTTATAAAGTATTAAAAAGTCTTATCACGGCTTTATAAAGTCTTACATTTTGAAAGTATTTTGTTCAAGCTTTGTCAAAAGAGTTTGACTCCAAAAAGTATTTATGAATATATTTATTTTCATCCCCGTAAGTATTAAAAAACAACCGGGTACTCAGTCTGAGATCTGCTCGGAGCGTGCGCGCCAGGGATGGAAATTAGCGCCGCCACGCACGCCACCAGCCAAATGCGGCTGATTTTGAGTTGTGGCGGGTAAACTCGCTTCACCTACCGAGCTGTTTCACCTCTCTGTAAACTTTGTTTGTTCAGTGCATGCGAGTGCTGCCGTATGTGCGCATATGACCAGTCGTTTTCTCCGTCATCACTCGCGTGCGCTGTGTGACTCGCGCGCGCTGAGAGAAGATCTGATGCTGTGCATTATCCGAGAGCGCGCGCGAGTCTCACAGCGCGCAAATATTGAGTTCTCTTTCAAGTCTTGCGCTTAAATGGACAAACTCACACAAGAAGTATGTCAACATGTCCATCTTGATGAGTATCCTAGCAGACATCGTCTGAATATGCCTTAAGTGAACTGCACAGTCGAGAAAGACGAGCATATCCCTGCCTCAGGTCTTAAAGGCGCAGTAGCCTTTACTGCTGCCTGAGGGATGTCCTTATATTTAGTTTGACATTAAACAATGCTCTTGATTGAATAGTTTTTGTAAGTTTAATAAGGATTAATCTTTCATTTAAACAGTTAAATATGCAGTTATTTTACATTTGATTACTTTATTCAATTGCTGTACCTTTCTGCAGGCCAGTAGACCTGTACATTATTATTTAATGAACACATGAGTGAGGTCGAGTTAAACATTCTAGTTTGAATTTTATTTTTCGGTTTTCGGCTTTGGTTTCTTCTTTTTTTGTTTCGGTCAAGAATTGTGATTTCGGTGCATCCCTACTGACAATGTTCTGCTCAGTATGTTGTCAACACGCTTCAAAGATGCCAGAACGAATAGTTTCATTCTTGGGACTAAAAACCATAAAACTGGAAGCCATAAAAGACCACAAATCATCGTGAAAATATCAGGAATTCATTGAGACTTGAGATTAAATAAACTGCCCAAGTATTGTAGAGCTTGTAGTATTAATTTGTTAAAAACAAAAAAGTGGCTGGTAAAAACAGTGGTAGACTTTGAAAAAGGTTAATTTCCATCCCTGGCACGCGCCGTCTACGGGTGACGTCATGTATTTTGCGGAATGCGCAGTTAGGTAATGTGTTGCCCTCCATACGTTGTAAAACAGATATGCAATATAAACAATACAAAATTGGCCTACGATAGAGATTTTAAGTCTACATTCGACTACAACTGTTTATTAAAGGTTTGTTGCCGATTAGAACTTGAAGTGCGATGAGGTCTTAAAATATTTTGAGAAGGTCTTAAAAAAGTCTTAAAAAGGTATTGAAATTAACTTCAGGATTCCTGCATATACCCTGTCAGTGTAGTTACCTAAGAAAGTATTGGGTAACAGAAGGTTATGGTTAACTATGATTTAAAGGGATAATTCACCCCAAAATGAAAATTCTGTCATCATTTACTTACCCTCATGTTGCTCCAAACTTGCACGACTTTCTTTTTTCTGCTGAACACAAGATATTTCGAATAGGGTTGAGCGGGGCACAACCTAACACAGGCTCAGTCGTAACACACATGGTTTAACACTTTACACACATGCCAGGAGGATGACACTTAGTGTATTTACTAGTTGCCATATCAACATTATATAGAGAAAAAAATCTTTGGAAGATATCACTGAACGTTTATTATAGAATAAACATAGCAAAAGTACATTTCTTACTTGCGTACATTTTTCATATCTTGTTTTTTTTTTTGTGTGTTAATTTAAAATAAGACAAATCAGATATTATTTAAATCTTAACAGTTGAGATGGTTCTTTAATGCTGATCTAACATCAGAAGCCGGGGTTAATCCAAATTGTGCAGGCGGGGCATGTTTTCACACTGCGTTATTATATTCTATACTTTTATAAATTATTTCAAGAAACCATGAGAAAAGGGTGAATAATGATTGAAAGTCAATGTTCAGAAATGCTTAATTATTATTATGTTTTGCAGTGTGTTTGTTATCAAATTCAAAAATGTGCATATTTTGAATGATTCAAAAATGCCACCATTTTATTTGAAAAAGTTAATAATTATATTTTATTGACAAAATATTTTATTTTGTCTTGTATATATATAATTTTATATTAGATCAGGTAACATTTTAACATTCAGTTCTACCCAGATTTGAGTGACAAGGTTTAGTTTAGGCTTATAACTAGTGTTTTATGCTTCTACATCAGTGTTATTAATAATTTCCCTGATTTTAGGGATACTTATGGTAGGTTTAGGACTTTAGGAATGTTCTAGGATCAACAAAATATGTTGATCCAACACAATCATGGTGTTGTAGTTACATTTATTTCTCGCTAGATATCACTGCCATATAATAAAAGAGAGAAACTGTTTCAAGCGGTAATTCATTAACTGTCCGGCAGGTGGCGCTATTTAGCTAACTAATATTGCCCCTCGCTCGGTTTTCATAAACATTTTAATCTCAGCAACACCTCAATTTGAGAAACACTGATGGTGTAAAATCTGTTTTACTTCCTTTTCTGGGAATATTTTCTGAGAGTGGGAATTTGTTCCCTGGAAATCGCCTACTCAGCACATGTATGCGACATTCCTGGAGACAATTAAGGGACGTCCAAAAGAAATGTTGACAAAATGTTAAAACCACTTTAAGACATGTATTTCTTGTTGAGACTCGAGAGCACAGAGATCGTAGTAACATTAATACATATCAGCCCGATTATTGCGTTTCAAACACGATGTTATCGGTTTATTAATGAAAAGGTTTGTTTTTTAGCTGGAAAGGTAATTTTAATATGTATTGAGTCGCTTGCATGTGGCTTATGACCTGCTAATTTGTTGTTTTTTATGCCAATTCGTTACAAAGCCAGTATGACCAACGGAAAATCAACGTTTAATGGATTGACGGTTGGTTTACCTGTCCTGCATGACGAAAAATGGGATATTTCATAGACAAGATTGTAAAAAAGGGGGGTAATTCAATTATGGTCTAACATATCTGTAAAGCTACATCATTACTCCATAAACACTGAAACGAGATATTTTCTCGGTCTTTGCTGAGCGAAACCTCGTATTTTTCCGTTTAGGTGCTTGCTGTTCGTTATCGCTGATAATGTTTCACGCGGTAATTCTTTCTTTGTCCAGCAGGTGGCGCTATTTGTTTACTGAAACATGTCGCTCGGTTTTCTCAGCAATATAGTATTATGATCAGAATAAACTTTTCAATCTCAGCAACACCTACATTTGTGAAACACAAATAGTGTAAAACCGGTTTTGCTTCTTTTTCTGGTAATATTTTCTTGTGAGTGGGAATTCGTTCAATCGCCCATAGCTATATGTGGCCAATGGCCTACACAAACCTTGAGCCAAGGGACGCCCAAAAGAAATGTTAAGACCACTTTAAGACATGTAATTATTGTTGAGACTCGAGAGCACGGAGATAATTTAATAAATATCAGGCCGATATTCTGTGTAAGAGGCAAAAACGCGCTACAAACACGCCTGAAAAGACTTTGTGATCGCTTATGAATGGCGAAAACAAACAAACAAAAAATGCTGGAAAGTTAAACATTTTCCATCTTTCTGCTGGAAAGTTCATTTTAAACTGTTGAATATGGTTTCTAATTAAATGATAGTGTGGCTTGTAACCTGCTAATTTTTTTTTTTTAGATATGTAGCTGGTTGACCTGCTATGGTTTGAAATGTACAGGTTTAAAATGTTGACTTTTGTTGGCTAAAAGCGGTATGACCTACGGATAGTCAACATTTTAAACCTGTACAAACATTGGTCATTCCATTGTGTATGGTCTAAAATATATTTTAGATCAGTAACGAGACATAATTTTACTCCTTAAACACTGAAACGAGATATTGGTCTTTATTGTGCGGAACCTCGGCCGATGTATGTTCCGTTGAGGTGATTTTCGCTAATTCGTCGAAACAAGAAACAAACATAAGCGTGAGTTCCAAGTGAGAAGATAACATAATGAGTAAATCATGGTTATTTACTGACAAAGCAATTCTACTCAGACACAGTTTATCATTGATAATAAAATCAATCACAACATGTCAACGTTCCAAACACGTCTGAAATGTAAAAACACGACTGTCATTACGAGGAAAACGTGCAAGTTGTGTTCTTCTAGGTCTAAACACACAATCATTAATCAACATTGAGGGTCTGCACGTCCACGGTCCTCAACATGCTCAGTCAGCCACGCCCCCTACTGAATCTATAGGCGGACCGGTCTTCGTATATAATGTGGAGGAACATAATGTGCCTTCAGTTTTCAGGCTCTCTCTCACTTCACGGCGGCCCATTTCATCAGGTAAGCAATACAGAAATAAACGCAAAATGGATGAGTTTCATGACAGTCATGTTTGCGCAATAAGCGCACAAATGTGTCAACGCAAGTTGGTAGTTATATAGGCACTACCCCCGTTTTTAAAACTACTTTTTGGATTCAGTTGCCCAACTCTTGCTTTAATGACGGAATCTGATCATAGGCTACATATGTGGTGGTATATTCCCGCACCAAATGCAACACATGCTATCGTCAGTTGAGTGAGTGAATTTGTTAGTTTTTTCATTAATATTTTGAAAACCCATTCAAAATGTTTCAGTTAATGAATTCAGGTTGATTGGGACACTTTTTCCAGGTCATCTCAATGGCAACAAGTCTCCCAATCACCCTGAGTTCACTCATAAGATTTATACTTTTTTATTTTATGTAAATGGTTTCTTAAATACTCGATAGATTAGCCAAACTACTGTGTTGTAAACCTCATGCCCTGCTCATTAGGGATCTTTGTGCAATATTGTGTTGGGTTGAAATTGAGTTGTTCATACCGAAGAAAGTTGAATTGAATGCAGATTTGTTCCAGGAAACCAAATTCCAGGAAACCAGGTTATTTCTGTAATATTTCATCATGGTTTGCTATTGTAAAGTGGCTCAATTTAAGTTTTGATGTACCATTTGACCTAAACATAGCTTGGTTATGTCAATATCCACATTTTTGATTTTATCATTTCTATAGACATAAGTAAAAATGCACTACATTTAAACGTTTTATATCATTGTGATTTTTATAAGAAATGTACTTCTACAACAATTACTTTTGAAATTGAGGTAACCTGTGGATTGCACATTTGGGAGGGACTTTTTGTCCTCAGATGCAGTATCAGTTGAGTGTCTGCTTGGGGATCAAATGTCTCTTCTTTTAGTGTTTTTTTTTTAATGTAGAGGTGTGAATGGTAGCCGTTTGGTTTACTCTATTGATATTTATGTCTCTGGCTGCAGAGGCTGAATATTCACACCCCTGTTTACAGTTGTGATCTGTTTCAGTCACAGATGGTCAGATGAGCTGAAAACGCTTGACCCTTACACCTGGCTTTTAAATGTAAATGTGTGTTTAAAGTAAACTTGAGTCCATCAGACTTTCTGGGTTCATAATTCCATAGACAACTTACTACTTTGACATGTTGCTGCATGTATAAAGAGCAAAATGTAAGGTTTTTTTTTTAAAGTCAAGTTTGTATATTAACTAAACCGAGTCTGTGTTCTCATAAGGCATATTTTAGATGTTCTTGTAACTGTAACTGGTCATATTAACTCTTGCGCAGTGGCTGATTGTTTTGTTCCCTGTTTGCATTTACGTTGTGTTATAAACGTGTTAGATGATGCTGAATGTTTTGGCAAAAAGTGTCCCATCATCCTAAATTGTGTCATTCGTCGTTTATTTTTAAAATGGTGGTTTCATACGAGTAGGTTTTTTAATTAACGGATATAGAAAGATTAGCCAAACTACTGTGTTGTAAACCTCATACACTGCTCGTTATGGAGCTTTATGAAATCTTGTTGGTCCCAGGTTTTGGGCACACATAAATATGGCATCTTAACCACAACTTGCAAATGAGTTATTCATAATGAAGAGAGGGCATTGGTTTAATATGAAGATATTGTGTTAAATGCAGGTGTGTAAAATCCAGTGGGTTATTTCTATTATTTCATGATGGCTTACTATTGTAAAGTGGCTCAATAACATTGTCATGTACCAGATGATCCAAACTTGGTTATGTTAATATTCACATTTTTGATTTGATCTTTGTGTAGACAAGATGCGTAGAAATGCATTGAAAGATGTTTCGCATCATTTTGATTTATAATGAATGTACTCCTCCTACAACAAGGACTAAGGCATATTTGAGCATGTTTGAGTTTGTGCTTTTAATCTCATGCATGTAAACTCTTGCACTGTGGATAATGGATGCTTTGCTCCCTGTTTGCATCTATATTTGGCATCATAAATGCGTAAGCTGATGCTAAATGTTTTGGTGTCACTGCAAGGGTTTTTGCTACAGAGCTGCTGCAGCCACGTGCATTAAGGAAACCATCGAACCGTTGTGCACATGCCACGAACGTGAGCGGCTAGGATGAGGGCGGAGCTTAAGCTTTAGTAGGAATGATGTAATGCTGTGCAGCATCACTGACTCTGTAAAGCGAGGGATGCTGTGAGCGTCTGCTTTGGTCTCATTGTGGGAGAATGGAGGGAAGCCCCCAGACTGTTTCAGACATGAGGGTGGAGTTAGAGGTGGAGGAGGGGCATGATGGAGTGAAAGTGCGGATTAATGATGCACAACAAAGCTTGAGGATTTCTCATTCAACCCCAAAACCAAAATGATAAAAAGGGTAATATTTTGTCCTATTTTAGGGTTTATGAAGATGTTCCAAACCTGTATGAAAAATTCACAAAATAAGATGTTTTTGAAGAATACAACCAAACAGTTAGTAAACCTCAGATACACCCCCCCCCCCCAATATATAATCTTTCAAGTGAACTATCCCCTTAATGCTCTCATAAAACACACAATTCATGACCATGAATGTCATATATTTGTAGATAGTGAGTTATTGCTTTTTGGTTTTGTAATTAAATGTTCTTGGCAGGTTTTTATGAGAGTCACCCTTGTGCTTTTAGTAAGCTCTTGTAAATGGTTAAGGGCATTGTTCAACTACACATTTAATAGGTCTTGCACTTTTTTTTTTAAATTTTTTTTATTGTAGGTGTACTAGGTGTAGCTGGATTTTAATGGCAAGTGTCAATAAGACCAGCCTCAGGGATTCCCATTTTAATTGTGAGCTTATGAATTAAATTAAAATAACTTGCAATTTAAACAAATGTTGAAGGGTGACTCTCAGGCCCTGTTTACAACTAGTATTAAGATGCGTTTTGGTCGATCGGATCACAAGTGGATGCTGCTAAATACAGGTGTAAAATGTTTTAAACTTGTCTACTTTTGACCGGTAGTGGACAAAAGCATTAGAATGACCAGTAAAATATAGCCAGATGGCTGGAGACCTAGGTTTGGTTTGAAGATGAGAAATGTACCAAGCACGATGTTCTCTCACCGTTCCTAATTTCTATCACGGTGGTTTTCAAGACACCCAGCCCTGCACAGTTTGTGTCTACCTCAATTATCACACCTGATTCAACTCATCAGCTCGTTAGAGACCGCAAAAACTAAATTGGGTGTGTCTGATAAAGGAGAAGACATGCAAACATGCAGGGCTGGGGTGTCTCCTCCACAGGTTACACACAATCTGTGATCTGCTGGTGTCTGTTTGATTCACTCTCTTCTAAAGATTGAGATCATTTTGAAAATGATAAAGAATTCAAATGTGTTTACAAGGCAGGAATATATGGAGCCCGCAGGTGACATGCAAGAAAAAGGGTAAATCGTGCAAACAAATGAGTAAAACGTACGCACGATTTACAGGTCCTTCTAAAAAAAATTAGCATATTGTGATAAAGTTCATTATTTTCCATCATGTAATGATAAAAATATGAATTAAACTTTCCTATATTTTAGATTCATTGCACACCAACTGAAATATTTCAGGTCTTTTATTGTTGTAATACTGATGAGTTTGGCACACAGCTCATGAAAACCCAAAATTCCTATCTCAAAAAGTGTTTTTAATACAAAAAAATTCAACCATCAAATAATTGTTCAGTTATGCACCCATTACTTGGTCGGGAATCCTTTTGCAAAAATGACTGCTTCAATGCGGCGTGGCATGGAGGCGATCAGCCTGTGGCGCTGCTGAGGTGTAATGGAGGCCCAGGATGCTTCGATAGCGGCCTTAAGCTCATCCAGAGGGTTGGGTCTTGCGTCTCTCAAATTTCTCTTCACAATATCCCACAGATTCTCTATGGGGTTCAGGTCAGGAGAGTTGGCAGGCCAATTGAGCACAGTAATACCATGGTCAGTAAACCCTTTACCAGTGGTTTTGGCACTGTGAGCAGGTGCCAGGTCGTGCTGAAAAACCAAATCTTCATCTCCATAAAGCTTTTCAGCAGATGGAAGCATGAAGTGCTCCAAAATCTCCATAAAACACAGTGGACCAACTGCAGCAGCTGACATGGCACCCCAGACCATCACTGACTGTGGGGACTTGACACTGAACTTCAGGCATGTTGGCATTTCCTTCTCCCCAGTCTTCCTCCAGACTCTGACACCATGATTTCCGAATGACATGCAAAATTTGCTTTCATCTGAAAAAAGTACTTTGGACCACTGAGCAATGGTCCAGTGCTGCTTCTCTGTAGCCTAAAGTGTCTTGACCTGGGGAATGCGGCACCTGTAGCCCATTTCCTGCACACGCCTGTGCACGGTGGCTCTGGATGTTTCTACTCCAGACTCAGTCCACTGCTTCCGCAGGTCCCCCAAGGTCTGGAATCGGTCCTTCTCCACAATCTTCCTCAGAGTCCGGCCACCTCTTCTCGTTGTGCAGCGTTTTTTTCCCACACTTTTTCCTTCCCACAGACTTCCCACTGAGGTGCCTTGATACAGCACTCTGGGAACAGCCTATTCGTTCAGAAATGTCTTACCCTCTCGCTTGAGGGTGTCAATGATGGCCTTCTGGACAGCAGTCAGGTCGGCAGTCTTACCCATGATTGCGGTTTTGAGTAATGAACCATGCTGGGAGTTTTTAAAAGCCTCAGGAATCTTTTGCAGGTGTTTAGAGTTAATTAGTTGATTCAGATGATTAGGTTAATAGCTCGTTTAGAGAACCTTTTCATGATATGCTAATATTTTGAGATGGGAATTTTGGGTTTTCATGAGCTGTATGCCAAAATCATCAGTATTAAAACAATAAAGACCTGAAATATTTCAGTTGGTGTGTAATGAATCTAAAGTTAAAATTTTATCATTACATTATGGAAAATAATGAACTTTTATCACAATATGCTAATTTTTTTGGCAAGGACCTGTATAACTCGAGGGAACAAAATAGTAAATCATGGGCACTCTTTGGCATACTAGTTTTTTACTGCAGGTCATGTGCGGGGCTCCGTCTGCTGCAGCGACGTTTTCAAAGGCAGCTGAAAGAATATCTGACTATATCAATGCATGATGTGAATCAAAGAAATATGGCTAATAATTAGACGTTCACAAAGAGCTCAATTTAATATGCGCTGTTTAAAAGAATTATGAATGCATTGTATTTATATTATGGCTACTTGTCAATTAATATAATATTTATATGAACATGTGTGAATTCAAAGTGATTTTATAATTCATATAATAAATAGTTAGCACCAAAAGATGCACAATTTTTGAAGTTTTCATTATAAACTGCTTTAATTTGGAACGCGAGATACAGGGGGTGTGGCTTTATTGCATCTTTACCTGCAGCTGATTGGTCCAGTTTTGCTTTGCGATCTCTAATCCAAAATAAAACCTGCTCCAGACAGAGCAGGGTAGCCGTGTAGTCAGTTAACATGGTGATTAACACTGATAAAAACCAATCCACCTTCTTGAGCCTGAAAAACCAGAGTTTGCTCAAACTAATCTCGAACTAACCTAGGTAACTGAAACCAGCTTTGTGCAACAGGCCACAGGTGTAAATGGGTATGTGCTTCCCTCGTCTACTTGTGATCCGTTCGAACAAAACGCATCTTAATACCAGGTGTGAAACAAGCCTCACTCTGGAAGTTGAAAAGGATAGTCTAAAGTGAAGTGCGCGGTCATTGATTAATGTGGCTCTTAAAATAGTCTACCGTTTCATACTGTCTTCATAAGTAACTCGTACTTGAATAAATGAGACTTGTTTTATGGAGCTCAATTAAATCCCATCATGATAGAAGTTTACATTAAAAACTCAATCTCACTGAAGAGAACTGTTTCCCCAACCACACCATGCTCCAAAAGACAATAAGTGCTTCCTCTGTCCATATTTGAAGGCCCCCATGCACAGGCTGTGGAATTTCCTCTTCATCTGAAGTCAAGCGACTTCTCTCAAACTTGTCCATTTTCTTTCAGTAAAGCTGTTGCCTTGGCCTTTAAGTTACTTCAAAATCACTCCAAAATAAAGCCCCCTACCGAATTAGGTCATCTCTACACAATGAGGTGATCTTTTGTTACATCACTCTTTGGAAAATCTGCAGGGATGCATTCTGTAATTCAGACCAGTGAAGTGGAATAGTCTTGCATAACGAAAACACTGTGCGGCTGTGTGGTCTGAGATCTGCAGCGTAATGGTGGGTGAATGTGATCGCTCCGTCCTCACTTGGATGCAGGATAATGGAGGATGATCTTGACAGCATGCATTTTCATAAAATGCAAATACTTTTTTTTTTTTTTTTGGTTCACATGGCTCTGTCATTTCTTGTTTCTCCAGATTTTTGTGGTTTAGTAAGTGAGAAAATGATATCTGACAAGCTCATAATATTGTGGTGGTTGGCAAAGTGGGTGTGTACATGTGCAAGCCAGAAAGTGTATGATGCATTCTGACAGCTGTGCATGGTGTGTGAGAGGGTGAGGGAGAGAGAGAGAGCAACATGCAATCCGCCAATCTGGTCGCAAGAGATCAGGTTGTATAAAAGGGCGGAGCTCCGGCAAAAACTTCCTCTTGGAGCAGCTTCTTCATACGCTGACCTCTCATGCTGTTTGCAGTCTGACTGGCAGAGGTCTCCGCATTTAAAGTCCAACTTCGGCTACTAGACATGCTGTTGCGTAGCTAACATTAGAAGGTCTCTGGTTTTTCCATTCCAGCTGTTTTTGAAGTTTGCCTTGGAGCAACATCGGAGTCCTCTTTCCTTTTTCCTGAACAAGCGTGCAATTGCAGCAAGGTTGGTAGATGCATCCCAGACGTGTATCTACCATTGCCTTCTCTGTGGTTAACGTTCCTTTTATCCCCAATGAGTTCGAAACGCTGTTATTTAATGATCTGTTCTGAGTAATGGTGCCGTTTTTAGTGGACAAGTTTTACTTCTGTTTCTTATTTGGGTCAGAGTAGGTTTAGTTCAAACCAGCACAGTATGTATTTTCAGACAACCGATTACAATCACCCTGATGTGACTCTCTGCGTTGGTTTAGGATTGTTGCCTACGGCTTGAAGCGTTCCCTTGCTTTTGCATCAGCCATATTTGTTGGTTTATGGCAAAACAAACTCTGTTTTTTGAACCCTTATTTTGAACTTTGCATTGCAAGGACCACAAAGCTTAAATATCATTCTTATAATGATTTTTCAGTCAGAATGGCTGAACAAGTGGTGAATTTTAATGATTTAAATGTTCACAATACATTGTACTAATTGACTTGTCACTCCGGTCTACAGGTTCACACTTCAGCATTGCACAACCGTCCGGGAAGTTTGTTTCAGCCGCCGTGTGGTGCACCGAAACGGCAGAGATGATCATCAGGCTCGGCAGACTCACTCCTGGATACTTCCGTCTCTTGCAGGTGAGTTTGTTAAATCTATTAACTTTGTTAAATCGGTGAAAAAGTGAACCTTTACAAATGGGTCATCTCATGAGGAGCTAGATTTTCCTCATCTATTGTACTGCGTAAACATGCTGTAGCTTTCCGAGCTCAACGTCCTTCCAGCGGGAAAATGCACTTATTTAAACGAAGCTGCGCAAATTGCTTTCTCTGACATTAATATGACCGCTGCGCTCACATTTGCACGTCAACCTATTTGGCATTCCCCAAAAAAACCTTTAAAATGTCTGCATGTGACACTACAGTGTTCGTTAGTTTGGGATGTGTCAATGGTCATTGGAAAGATCAGACTGGTGCCGGTCTGGCTTTTATGCTGCATTCCTCATGGTTAAAAGCGAGCGACTCTAATTATATGAACAATGACTGTGAAGGGCTGAATGAAGGCTGTGTACACATGGGAAATACCAGTTTAAATTCGTCCATCATGAGCTTGATAAAATTCTCACGACTTGGAATATAAAAATAGCATGAAAGCCACAGGGGAGAATGGTAGTAAACAAGCGAATGTCTTAATTAATTTTTTTTAAAAGACACTCATTTTAAAGACTTAACATTCAAAACATGATCAATCCTTGATTTTGAATAGCAAATGTAATTCTTGGACCAATAGCCTCCATTACTGTAAATTTTTCCATATCGTCACAATAGGTTAAATTTTAACAACATTGAGTTGCTTTTCCCAACACAAGTTCTACATTATGTATCATTATGTATTGTGCATGTAGAGTCACATGTCAAACATGTTTAATGCCAATATTATAACCCCAAATACTGAAATTAAAACCCAAGGACATTAAAAATTGTTCTTGCCATTTGAACAGATCCTCCTGTTAGTCAGTTTAGTTTAACTCAGCATAAAAATCTGATTAATTAAATTTGCAATGCATAAGTCTGGCCCAAAATAATACAATCAGCCAATCTTAAGCCCTGTCTAATGATTGAATGCTTAAATCTTAAGATTAAAAAGATTATCGTCTTACTATTCTTAGACCCTTCTAAACCTACTTCCTTTAATGGAGATTGCTGAGAGACTTGTTAAACCCTCTTAATGTCGTCACCTTGAGGTTTGCAGTAGTTAAACCTGAGTGTGGTGTCATTCGGTGAACAGTATCTGTTGTGGTAAGTGGAGTCTATAACACCGTCATAATCCTTCATATCTGGTTGTACGTTCTTATTTAATTAGAGCTACACTAGCTATCTACATGTGTCTTGTTGAATGCTTTGGTTGTGCTTTGCACTTCTGCGTGGATAATTATGGGTCCTTTTTGCTCTCTCTCATTCACGGGGATATAGTCTTGATTTGGTTTTTGGGCTCTGAATAGGTTTTCATGGTTAAATGTTCAAAAAAACTCCTTATTTTCTGCATATTCTCCCTTGTTGCAGCTCCTCTCTTCCCAGTCTGTCAGTAACGCTCTGGGTTGAGTTTCCTGTACAGCGTCGTAACTCACTGATTAACGATCACATTACAATGCATTATAGAAGAAATCAAGTAGCTAGTTAAAACAGTGTTGTCACATTTGTCGTTCACCCACATTGGTTAATGATTTCACACAGATAGTGGATTTAAGTTTCTTTAATCTGTTTGAGACAGAATTTCTTTGCTATAAATTACAGACATGGCATCTGAGGAATAGTTCTAATTTTTCTCAGTTATTTTGCTTTATTTCCAGATTTAATCATAGGCTTGTTCTTGCGTACTAGAGCATGTCCGCACATGCATACTCTCATACTAAGACGTAAATGACATTTTTATAGATTTGAAAGGAAAGATCTAGATTGTACTAAATGTCAACTATGGAGCTGATATATTATTTAAACCCCTTCTTTTTTTTAACTTATGGATTTGTTTTATGCTCCATTCTATATGTATATGTTGTTGGAGAAAATGTATAAAATCCTATAGGAGCCTTTGAGAACATAATTACACAAAACAAAAAAAATCAATATTATAAACTTTGTGTGTGTGTGGCCGTTGCCATCTTGAATAACAGGGAGTGGGCAAAGAGGCAGGACGTGGGCGACGCTAAAGTGACTCGATGAGTAACACAATGGCTATCCACCTGTCAATCAAAGCGGCCACGCCCTTAAGTATGCAGAACTTTAAGGCTTTATATAATTTAAATGAATGAGTTATACAAAAATTCACCCCCCCTCACAGTTGTCATGAAGGGCAAAATTAGTCGTATAGACCAAAACTAATTTGTACCAGGCTGTAAACACGTTTTTTTTTTCTGCTGTAAAGTTCCGTGAGATTCTGCTTACTTCTGGAGCCTGTCTCTAGTGGCCAGTCGAGGAATTGAAGTTTAAGTCACTTCCGTATTCAACAGAAACTGGGGGAGGTTGCCACTTGGTTTGTCTGAATAAACTTCCCTCATCCACTTTATGAAGTGAAACATGCATCAAAATGGCGGTGGGGATTCCTCCTAGGGGAAGTGCTTGGGCAATTTTGCAAGTGTGTGTCTAAAAGCGGAGTGGAACGACTCCTGATTGGTCAGCTGGAGCAGTGTGTTGTGATTTGGTCAACCGTTTTGAGCGCGTTTTGGGAAATCTCCTATCCCTTATCAAAATTCAAAGTTTAAAAGCACTACTAATGCAACTCAACTTTTCACATATGCCTTGAGTGGGAATTATTTAAATGAGGAATATTGTGTTCGTTCCCGGAAGAGAAGTCAAGACTACAATGGAGGCATTTCAGAGAGTTCAGAAACAGACACACAAGAACTCAGTTTGGAGGGACTTTTGCTGAGCTTTTAATGCTCAAACTGCAACATTACACACTAAAGAACGTTATAGTGACAATTTACTGTAATTCAAGTTGGAATTGAGTCCTTTTAAGCCACTTTGGATTGAAGCAGGCAGAATGAGGTTCCTGCTGTTGCTTTTATTGGCAATAAATATTTAATGATTCCATATAACCCACACAAATGAGCAGGACATTGTGGTCTTTGTGCAAGTCAAAATTTCAATGCATTTAGAAGACGATGACCTTGTTAATGATCCCTTTTCCCCGTTCTTTTTGCAGAGGCAGGTAGCCGGAGAGATTCAGGCCCCGGCGCACGACCGGTCCGTCAACCAGATCGCCATGATGCTGGCCATCATGGGCCTTAGCATGTCCTACTACAGTGCCAAACAGATGACCGAGAAGGTTCGCCATGTGCCCGCCCAGTGAAGAGATGTGCGAGCATCGGAGTGACAAAGAAGCCGAAACAACTGAAAATGCAGTTGGATAGTCGGATGTTGAAGATGTTTGGACTCTGTCACACTACACTTTTCTATAACAGTTGGATCTACAGGGATCACGCACACCATTAGGCTTCTGCGTAGGGGTTCTCTTGCTTTTAGTTTCGCTCTCAATAGCATCGGGAAGGGGTTGAATGTTGTGTCCTGAGTTTCGATAGCTGCCGTGGTACATGCTTCAGAGAGTCAGTCAATTCTGCTGTAGGTTTACAGGGAGAAAACTCGAGCTCCGGCAGCACATGACGAGATTTGGAGCTCAACTCTGAGCCATAATGTCTTTTATAAAGGGAAGGACCTCTGCATTTGAGATGTACCAAGCAACTATTGAAAGCAGGGCCACTGCACAAGGGTGAAATGCTGGATTTATTTCAGATATCCCCTAAAAAGATGCTATTGAAGAACGTCAGAGACTTGAGGACTTCTAGTGGAGTCACTGCTCTACAATACTGCGCTTGTTTTAGACACTTTAAAAACTTTATTGACTGTTTGAGGGCCTTATGTTAGTTACTTGTTCCTTTGGTAACAAACAACATCTTCATATCATCTTGTTTGTCCTGACCGACGGCTGCAGTCTTTAGATGTTAAAGCCGACTTTCTATGTGCAATTGCATGAGCTTTTGATGCTAGTTGTTTGTTTTGTTTTGTTTTTTAGTGAAACCAATCCATATGTTGTTTCTAATACTTTTTATGATAATGTGATTAAGATGAATGTACTGTATGTTGCTATATTTTTAAGACACAATGATCAAATAAAGCTGTGAATACTTTGAACACAATCAAGTAATGGGAAGCAGTCATGACTCAAGAAGGTTTAGATGAATGTTATAAAAAAAATTGTCCGACTCATCGCTGTTGCTGGCGTCAGTCCTGCTGAGTCGAGTGGTACGCCGAAACGATATTAAAAGGTTTTCCTGTCAACACAAGCGTGCTGTTGAACAGGAAGTGGGCATAGCCTCAGGCAACAACTTCCTCTATCTGCACGCAATATTTGTCTAGCTGCCTTGCCTGTTGCTTTGGGCTTGATGTTTGACCCACTTACAATATTACAATAGATAGATGTCAGTTAGACCCAACATTTGTACACCATGTGACATGAGGTGCATCTGCTCCCACTCCCCTGAAATGCTAAGCAATTTAGGCCTGACTCACACAGATTTATTTTGCCACAATTCAGATGCATTCTCAAAGTTTCCTAACGGGTTGCTATGAGGACGTTAACATCTTTCTTGCTAGATAAGCTAAATTGTTTCTATACTGGATAATCTATCTAGTTTGATGTAGTTGCATAATTTATACACATCATACCCTTTTTTTTTTTTTATCTGGATTTTTTTTTTTTTTTTTTTTTGCACTACTAGATTAGGTTTTTAATTCTTTAATGTTCAAAAACGCATTATTTCCCCAAATGCTCCTTTGTTGCAGCTCCTCTTCCCATTCTGACAGTAACACTCTCTTTAGCTCCTGCCTCTCTGAAACCCCTCTTTCTGAAAAGCACACTGTGCTCTGATTGGTTGGCTGGTGAGCACCATCTTTATAGCTATATATATGATGGTGCACTCTGATTACACTACCGCCTTCTAAACGAAAGAGCCAACTGTTGATAATTAAAGTCATTGCATCACTGCTGCTGCCAGACTTTTCCAGACTTTTTTTTGGTCACGATTCGAGCATTTAGAAACACAATTTATGAGACCGTTGTTGTCAGATTTAAAATATATTAATTTAATCGTAAGCTTGGTGAGCAGTTTTAGAAGTGTCCCCATTCGAAGAGATAGGAGCTGTACTTGCACGCCGGAGATGCGCTTCAAAGATGGCCGCCAACTTTAATGACGCATCTTAAAGGGAGCTACAATGGAGGCTACTGAGCTATTTTTCATGCTCAAATAGCAACTTTATTGACTAAAAAAGGAAATGGGACCCCTTTAACTGTATAGTTGCCTTCCTGATTATGGTTAAAACCCAATGGTGACTTGTTCACTACTAATTGCAGTAGATTGACCAATCTACCACCAAATGCTCCTTTGACGCCTTTATTTTCCCATTGCTACCAAGCAGTTAATACCCCATTGCTGAGTGGATGTGGGAGCGGATGTGATCTTAAGTGTTTGCTTGGATGCTCCGGGCAGATGTGATGTCCTGTGACAGGCCGAGGCCACATTGCACAACACGTGTTATTCCGCCAAGCGCCTTTAGCTCCTCCTCTTTCTGCTCTGCTCTCTGATCACTGGGCAAATTTGCCCAAAAAATACTGCTGGGGCAGTTCTGACATGCTAGCTTAGGACATGAACCTCAACATGCTCGTCCCATTGGCTGTCTGCTGATGCATCATGGTGACTGCAGTTAAACAAAGGGATGGGATCACGTTGGCGGCAGCGTGATGCACATGGTGGCTTTATAAAAAACGATCAAAAGGGATGGATATATGTATATATATAAACTATGAGGTAGCAGAGCCCTTTTCTGTGTGATGTTTTGAAGGTGATTTGTAAGTGTAAGAAGCACTTTGAGATTGAAATATTGGGAGACTATGACTGATAGCTTTGTATTAACGAATAACACTGAAATGTGAATTTCACCTCAGTCTGTAAGTGACATGTTTTGTTGCTCATGTAATGTTATGTGTCATTAAACTCATTTCATGTCTAATTTTTTTCATGTCTTTATTGTTTTCATCTCCTCACACTTTTGTCTCTTGTAGTTTCATCTGGTGCAAAGCTGGTCTTTTTTGTTGTTGCAAAGAGTAGGAACAAAAGATGCTGGATGCAAATAATAAAATGCAACTTAGGAAAACAAAATAAATGGACAAGAATGTATCCATTCAAAAGTTACCCATTCAAGGATGCATTATTTTGGTCAAAAGTGATAGTAAAGACATTTGTTACAAAAGATTTCTATTTCAAATAAATGCTATTCATATGTTTTATTCATGAAAGAAATGTATTCCAGTTTCTACCCAAAAATATTTTGAGCATTGATGATAATCATAAATGTTTCTTGAGCAGCAAATCATCATATAATAATGATTAGTGAAGGATCATGTGACACTGAAGACTGGAGTAATGATGATTAATTCAGATTTCATCACAGGAATAAATTACATTTTAAAGTATATTAAAATAGAAAACAGATATTTTGAATTGTAATATTTCAGGATTTTACTGTATTTTTGATCAAATAAATGTAGTGTTTGTGAGCAGAAGATACTTTTTTTTTTTTTAAACGACCCCAAACTGTTGTTCAGTAGTGTATTTTGTCATCAAAGGTCATGAAGGTCATCAAAATCTACAGTATTTCTTACAGTTCCCGTTGCGAACCAGTGATCACACCTTGCAAAAAGACATGGACTTAAATCATGTCATGAAATGTTTAGACTATATATCTTCCAGACACGCAGATCTCTGTTCTCATCCCACGACAAGCACACACACACGCACTGGCCGGAGTTTCACATGATGTCTATGGGCTTGGATGGTTCACGTGCCGGTCCGTCAACAGTGTTGAGACTGCAGTCTGATGCTCTGTCTGGACCGTGACAAAGATCACTGTGTGTCCGCAGATCCCTGAGCTCAGTGAAACTACACCATCGTGTTGTCATCCGCGTGTTTCTTTCTCTCTTTCGTCAGGGTTTGTAAGAGGCCGTTCATCACTACAGCACTGTGGATAATTCTGCCTGTTAACATGACTTGTAGTCATCTCCTGTAGTTTTGATTTGACAGACAGTGGTCAGAAGTCATGTCCGGCCTAGGAAAACATCTTCATTTATTTCAGCATTGTTAAAGGCTTTGTAAGTATATTCATAGTAAATAATGCAATGCAACATGGCATCATTTTTGGCCAGACTGTCATACAAAGAAATTATGAACAAGAGAGAGCCAATGAAATATTAATGACTGATTATGTTGCAGTCAATGCTTTTTTCTGAGAATTTTTTTTTTTTTTTTGCAAAGTAAAATAAAACCTGTAGCTGCTTTTTGACCAAACAATTTTGTCAGATAAACGAATAACTAAGTTTAGTTCTTCAACATATGAAATATGAAAATATCAAAATATGAAAATATATTTTATATATCATATCACATCATATCATATCATATCATATCATATAATTTCAATCATATCAATCACATCACATCATATCATATCATATAATTTCAATCATATCAATCACATCACATCATATCATATATCATATCATATCATATCATTTCATATCATATCATATCATATCATATATCATATATCATATATCATATCAATCATATCATATCATATCATATCATATCATATCATATCATATCATATCATATCATATATCATATATCATATCAATCATATCATATCATATCATATCATATCATATCATATATCATATATCATATCAATCATATATCAATCATACATCAATCATTTCATATCATATATCATATCAATCATATCATATCATATCATATCATATCATATCATATCATATCATATCATATCATATCATATCATATCATATCAATCCTATCGTATCGTATCGTATCGTATTGTATCAATCATATCAATCATATCATATCTCATCATATATCATATCAATCGTATCGTATCGTATCGTATTGTATCAATCATATTTCATATCATATCATATCATATCATATCATATCATATCATATCATATCATATCATATCATATCAATCATATCATATCATATCATATCATATCATATCATATCATATCATATCATATCATATCATATCATATCAATCGTATCGTATCGTATCGTATCGTATCGTATCGTATCGTATTGTATCAATCATATTTCATATCATATCATATCATATCATATCATATCATATCATATCATATCATATCATATCATATCATATCATATCAATCATATCATATCATATCATATCATATCATATCATATCATATCAATCATATCATATCATATCATATCATATCATATCATATCAATCATATCATATCATATCATATCATATCAATCATATCATATCATATCATATCATATCATATCATATCATATCATATCATATCATATCATATCATATCATATCAATCATATCATATCATATCATATCATATCATATCATATCATATATCATATCATATATCATATCATATCATATCATATCATATCAATCATATCATATCATATCATATATCATATCATATATCATATCATATCATATCATATCATATCATATATCATATCATATCATATCATATCATATCATATCATATCATATCATATCATATCATATCATATCATATCATATCATATCAATCCTATCGTATCGTATCGTATCGTATTGTATCAATCATATCAATCATATCATATCTCATCATATATCATATCAATCGTATCGTATCGTATCGTATTGTATCAATCATATTTCATATCATATCATATCATATCATATCATATCATATCATATCATATCATATCATATCATATCATATCATATCATATCAATCGTATCGTATCGTATCGTATCGTATCGTATCGTATCGTATCGTATTGTATCAATCATATTTCATATCATATCATATCATATCATATCATATCATATCATATCATATCATATCATATATCATATCATATCATATCATATCATATCATATCATATCATATCATATCATATCATATCATATCATATCATATCATATCAATCATATCATATCATATCATATCATATCATATCAATCATATCATATCATATCATATCATATCAATCATATCATATCATATCATATCATATCATATCATATCATATCATATCATATCATATCAATCATATCATATCATATCATATCATATCATATCATATCATATCATATCAATCATATCATATCATATCATATATCATATCATATATCATATCATATCATATCATATCATATCATATCATATCATATCAATCATATCATATCATATCATATCATATCATATCATATCATATATCATATCATATCATATCATATCATATCATATCATATCATATCATATCATATCATATCATATCATATATCATATCATATCATATCATATCATATCATATCATATCATATCAATCATATCATATCATATCATATCATATCATATCATATCATATCATATCATATCATATCATATCATATCATATCATATCATATCAATCATATCATATCAATCATATCATATCATATCATATCATATCATATCATATCATATCATATCATATCAATCGTATCGTATCGTATCGTATCGTATCGTAGCGTATCAATCATATCATATCATATCATATCATATCATATCATATCATATCATATCATATCATATCAATCGTATTGTATCGTATCGTATCGTATCGTATTGTATCAATCATATCAATCATATCATATCTCATCATATATCATATCAATCGTATCGTATCGTATTGTATCAATCATATTTCATATCATATCATATCATATCATATCAATCATATCATATCATATCATATCATATCATATCATATCATATCATATCATATCATATCAATCATATCATATCATATCATATCAATCATATCATATATCATATATCATATCATATCATATCATATCATATCATATCATATCATATCATATCATATCAATCATATCATATCATATCATATCATATCATATCATATCATATCATATCATATCATATCATATCATATCAATCGTATCGAATCGTATCGTATCGTATCGTCATATCATATCATATCATATCATATCAATCGTATCGAATCGTATCGTATCGTATCGTCATATCATATCATATCATATCATATCATATCAATCGTATCGAATCGTATCGTATCGTATCGTCATATCATATCATATCATATCATATCATATCATATCATATCATATCATATCATATCATATCATATCATATCATATATCATATCATATCATATCAATCGTATTGTATCGTATCGTATCGTATCGTATTGTATCAATCATATATCATATATCATATATCATATCATATCATATCATATCATATCATATCATATCATATCATATCATATCATATCAATCGATCTTTCTTCAAACTGAATTTGACCAAAAAGCAGAGAAAGTCAATACGAAATAAAAAAATGTTACTACTTAAATATTAAACTACATTAAGATTGTGGAAATAAAATGTTGCAAAGAGTGTTTCTCATTGAATATTGTCATATTTTAATATATATAAAACTTTTCTGCTACACAGCTTTTGCCGAAGTCTCTTGCTGCTCAGATGTTTCTCTCGGTATGAACTCACATTTCTCATCAAATTCTCCCAAGATCATTTTTCCAACTATATGAATTCTTTGAATTCTGAGAAACAATCCCATTCATGTGTGTATTTATCAGTGCTGGTGTGTTTGATGCAGAATCACAGTAAAACCGTCCCTCTGTGTGTGATTGCAGTAGTCGCTAATAAAAGCACATGTATTTTAGTCAAATCCCCTTATTTGGCTGGTCATCCCCTTGAAGGCAGAATCTGTCCCGTCTGATGAGCAGCCAGACTGCGGGTCGTGGCGATGGACGTGGACGTTTTGGGGAATGCGGCTTTGGAAAGATTATATACAGCATGTGAGCCCTGCTGCAAAATAGAGAAGTTAAAATGATGACTCAGGGAAACGAGGACCATAACATAATCATATCATTTTTTTTCATCAGCTTATTTTAATCTGAAGATATGCACTCTCTCCATCTGTTAGTATGCCTCTGAAAACATGCGGATCGGATTTTAACCTGATGCAGTCTGATGGAAACTTCAGTGTTATATCTTTTCAACTACATTTCTAATTAAAAATAATACATGACTTCAATAAAATTGCATTGCAAGTTCTTTCAGAATAACAGCTTATAAGTATACACTGAATAGCTACATATTGTTTGTGAGTGTCTCTTCTGCTCACATTATTATTTGATCAGAAGTGGTACAAGCAGTGAATTATTACAGTTTATATATATATATATATATATATATATATATATATATATATATATATATATATATATATATATATATATATATATATATATATATATATATATATAGTTTTATATATAGAATGTGTGTTATGTGAATGTATTTTAAAATGTAATTTATTCCTGTGATCAAAGCTGTATTTTCAGCATCATTACTCCAGTCTTCAGTGTCATGATCCTTCAGAAATCATTCTGATATGAGGATTTGCTCAAAACAGCTGCACTGCTTCATATTTTTGGTGGAAACCCTGATGCATTTTTTTCAGGATTCTTTAATGAAAATACAAAAGAATAGCATTTATTTCAAATGGAAATATTTTCTTACAATATAAATGTCTTTAATGTCACTTCAGATGCATCCATGCATTAGTTTTAATAATAAAAAAAAAATAATAATTAATTAAGAAATAAAGGAAATGCACGCCCATAAACACTCTCAGCTGCAGATCCAGTCGATCCAGGCGCCGCGCTCCACTTTATTCCTATGGGTGACGTCGAGCGACTTCAACGCTTCAGCACAGCATTCCGGGAAGGCAGCGCTGCGTTTGAACCGATTTGAATGCAGAAATGACGGGAAGCTTCACAACATCGCTTCAGTCGCGTCGCAAAGTGGATCTCCACCGTTCACTGCTGTCAGGACTTCACCAAATCATACCAAAGAAGTGTGTTTTTGACGGAGCGGTCCCAGCGATAAAGGTTCGGTCCTGCTTTGGAAGCAGCCGGTGAGTAAAACTGCTTCAAATGTCTGTGCTGTCGGCTATCGTCGCGTGAGTAAACATCAGTAAACGACACGATCGCGTGCTTCGTCATTCAAATGCGCTAACAGACTCCATTGTTGTTCTCTGTATAACGTTACACTAGTCTGACGTGCAAAACCGTTTTGCTTGCTACTGCTAAGGTTTAGTCGCATACAATAGTCCATAAACCGAATCATGTCCTCATAAACTGCGAGTAAACACACACAAATGTTGACAGGCCACTAAATACAGTCCATACCACAGAGACGGACGTCCTGCTGTTGCTGTTTCTCCTGTTCAATTTATTTCATCCTCCGAATGATTCTGGATCATCTATTAGCTGAGATTGATAGCCATGGGTTTCTCCACGCTTGAGGGCGTCACCGCTTTGTGCTTGTCATTCTTTAGCTCCGCCCACACGATACGCCTCCAGGCGCTCGATTTTTTCCGGAAAGACTCGGTACAGCCTATATTTCTTTTATAAATATAATAAAACTAAAGACTTTTCGGAGATATGAAGGATGCAATACTACTCTATAGGTACTCAAGATTGACATGAGATTGACTGAAACTGAGTGTTTCACCCCCCCACTCTGGTGTTCTTCACTCATTTTGACCGACAAATTTTATGTTTAGTTTTTGTTTTTTTGTTTTTTGTTAGAATTTTTTCCTTCATCAGAATTGTAGAAAACTCGGTAAAAGTTTTTGGAAAACATGTATTTCATTAAAAAAATTAAATTGTATTTTTGAGCATTTTAATCATTTTAATAACTTTTTGAACTTTTTTTTATTTTACTTTTTAAAACTTGTTTCACTTCACACAGCAATAATCTGCCGAGTGTTTTTAAAAAGAGCTTCAATCTTACTCCAAAAGTCTGTTTCTTTTTTCTTTTTTTTAAGTGAATGTGAATGATGTTGTATGATTGTTGGCTTTCTTTGTTATTTTTATGTTACCTGCCTAGAGACTGCAGATGAAAAATAGTTATTTTTTACTAGTTCTGGCATATTTACATGGTGTATTTTTATACAACAATGTTCATAAATATGCTTGGTCCCTATCAAATAAAATAATAAAAAAATAAAATAATAATAAAACATTTAGAGATTTATGAAATCTTGCAATTTAATTTTCAGGTCTATATGCTCAAAAGTGGATAATAAACAGATCATAACTATTCCATAAATATAATTTGGCACCATAAAATCCGCTAAAAATACAAAATAGTAAATAAAATAAAAACATTATTAAATTAAAATACATGAAGTACATTCATATCATTGAAAATTCTGTCATTTTTGACCACCACAGGAGCAGCACCAGAGGGTTAAGCTCATTTAAGTGCACCTTTTTCCACAAAGCTTGACTTCATTTGTGAACGACAGCATCTTTGCTCTGGAGCAGCTGGAGATCAGCGTGTATTTAGTCACACAAAACATGTTTTAGTAAAAGAATGAGCGCTTGATTCAAGGTGCAGATTCTCCACAGAAGCATTTAGTTTTACAAGAAAAAATGAAATGCAAATAAAATAGTCATTGAGTGTGAGAATTCAATATTTTTCACATCTTTCTTCTAACATGATTTCAGCTCAGATGAAACAATTGTGCAGAAGCAGAGCTCAAAAGCAACCAAACCCCTTCGTTGAAACTTGAAAGCAGTTGTGTTTTGCTCAAGGGTGTTCTCTGACAGCCCTAATAATTATTGCAACACTCACACTGCGCTATTGAAAGACATGTGGAGATCAACCCATCAAAACACTGACGTGAGTTCTGGATCATTTCAGGGAACAGGTGCTGGGAGTTGTTCAGGTGGAAATATATAGGCCTGGCCTGGCATGTGGAGAGACAGCCAGTTTGTTTGACACTGGAGGACGGCCAAAATGTGACACAAATGTTGCTCTGAATAGGATGAGAAGAAGATTTTGTGTGAGATTCATCATAGTGACAACAGCTGAATGTGGCATGTGCTTTGCGATTGGCTGGCTCATGGCACATGACTGAGTTACATAAAATGTACATGATTCTGTCCTACATTCTGATGTAAACAAACTTCTCCCAATTTAAATGGATGCATTTGGCAGAGGACTTTTATCTAAAACTACTCACATTTGTTAAAAATTCTATGTAATCCATATAAATATAAATTTGATAAGCATATTTCTAGGTCACCCGAATTATCAACATGATCAAAACTTTGCAGGAAAACTGTTGCACACAGACTTTTTAGCAAGTAAAAGGCCTTTAAGGATAATTTTAAAAATGTCCCGCTTCAGCTTGTGGCCATTTTTTGGCCATTTTTATATCAGGAACTGCACCAAAGTGCACCGATAGTTTGCTCATTTTGGACCTCTGAATAAAATTGAGCTGTTTCCCCCTCTATATTCTCACTATTTCATGCAGCCATAAAAGCCTGATGTGTTTATATTTATACAGCAATATAGCCACAAAGTTTAGGCTACGTAAAATCACAGAGCGGGGTCAGCGTATGCTGAGGGGCACAGTGCATAGAAGTCACCAACTTTCTGCAGAGTCAATAGCTCCAGACCTTCAAACTTCTGTGGCTTTCAGATGAGCTCAAGAACAGTGTAGAGAGCTTCATGGAATGGGTTTCCATGGCCGATCAACTCATCCAAGCCTTACATCACCAAGTGCAATGCAAAGCGTGGGATGCAGTGGAGTAAAGCAGCCGCCACTGGACTCGAGAGCAGTGAGACGTGTTCTCTGGAGTGACCAATCATGCTTCTCTATTCCCCCTCTATTTCTCCTTTCTTCTTTCCTTTTCTGGTCTTTGCTACTCTAAGCAGTGTACAAATCTTAGTATTTAGGGCACTTTTTGTGTTTCGTTGCCTCTTCTTGACGGATCGCTTCCTGTTCTCCTGAGTTGTAAGTCGCTTTGGATAAAAGCGTCTGCTAAATGCATAAATGTAAATGTAAATGTAAATGTTCTCTGCCTGCCAATCCCAAGGATAGTCTGGGTTTGGCGGTTGCCAGGAGAACAAGACTTGCCTGACTGCATTGTGCCAAGTGTAAAGTTTGGTGGAGGGGGGATTGTGGTGTGGGGTTGTTTTTCAGCGGTCTGACTTGGCCCCTTAGTTCCAGTGAAATCTTATTGCTTCAGCTTACCAAGACATTTTGGACAATTTCATGCACCCAACTTTTTGGGAACAGTTTGGGGACGGCCTTCCTGTTCCAACATGTCCACCAAGACATGGATGAGTGAGTTTGGTGTGGAGGAACTGGACTGGCCTGCACAGAGTCCTGAGCTCAACCCGATAGAACAGCTTTGGGATGAATTAGAGCGGAGACTGAGAGCCAGGCCTTCTCGTCCAACATCAGTGCCTGACCTCACAAATATGTAAACAAAACAAAACCACACACACACAAAAAATTATATATATATATATATATATATATATATATATATATATATATATATATATATAAAAAATCATTTTTTTGTGGTTTTGTTTACAGCGCAGGGTTAAGAATAACATGTCTCATTTTGTTTTTGTTTAATTTGTAGATTTTTATGCACTTGTTTTAATCACTAAATGCTTTATTCTTGGTTCTTATTTTCTCTCAGCTCTGGTTGGTGAAAGGAAACTATTTAGCATGTTGTGTTATGTAATGCATGGTGTGACATTCTTCCTATAGATCTCAATGCACAGCCAGGGGCCATTTTTTGTTGAGGTTCGGTGCCACATGATATTTTAGTTACTTGTGCACATGTGGGCTAGGGTCCCATTTCAACAGGATACAGCTATAATTGGGCCAGATATGTAAGAACGAATGTGTGTTTGTGTTTCTACCAGCTCATCTCACTGGAGGCCTTCGAGTAAGAAGTGAGTTCAAACATGCAGGAAAACCTGCTGAATAACTGCACTGCAGCCAGTTTAAACCAGTTACCGTGAGCGGTGGAGACGGGTGGGGGCAACACAAACAGAAACAGACGGAGAAACACAGCGCTGGAGTTTCAGAAATATGTCTTTGAGAGATTTAGCCTGTTGCACTGAACTGTGTTTTAGCAGCAGGACTGAGGAGAGAGTCAAAATGAGTCAAGTCCATCATGGCGTAACTGCGAGGTCATGGGTTTGATCGCCAGGGAATAAATATACAGATCAGATGCATACCTTCAATGAACTGTAAATCACTTTGGATAAACACATATGCCACACTGCCGCTCAAACTTTCTTTAAAAAAAAGAAAATAAATTAACACTTACATATTCAACATTAAATTGATAAAAAGTGACATTTAGAATATAAAAGATTTCTATATCAGATAAATTATGTTCTTTTGATCTTTCTATTCATCAATGAATCCTAGAAGAAAATGAATTATGTTTTTCTCCAAAATATGAACTGTTTTCAACACTGATCCTAATAATCATAAATGTGTTTTAAGCATCAAATAATTATATGAGAATGATTAGTGAAGGATCATGTGACACTGAAGACTGGAGTAATGAGGATAAATTCAGCTTTGATCACAGGAATAAATTACACTTTACTTTATATTCACATAGAAAACAGCTATTGTGAATTGTAATACATTTTCACAATTTACTGTTATTTTTAATCAAACAAATGCAGCATTGGTGAGCAGAAGTTACCGTTTTGTTTATTTTTGCAGTAATATGCATATTAAAAACAATGCACCCCAAAATAAGTCAATGCGGTGCATTCCGGATTAAAATAAAAATGAATTTTAAATGTAACATTTTGTATTATTAGTTGCATTTTTCAGTTATTTGCAAAGATTTTCCTAGAGTTGTGTGAAATTCCTCGAGGACAGTGAGACGATTGCTGGGGCTGTTTGCAGGATCACTGCATTCCTCGCAGGCAGGACAAAGTCGCTCAATGCTCATGTATAGGTGGAGGGGGAGGGGCAGTTATTTAGGCCGGGTATGTGGTTCATGTCGAATGTTGGAGACGCCGAGCCTCTCAGAGGGAGATAACCATACATTACATGAGGGCAGAGGTCATATGACATTGGAAAAAAGAGAAGATCTGATTTCCCTTATGAAAAAGAAGTTTATTCAAGTGTGCTATTAGTTTTTAAATAAAAATAAGAAAGTACTTTTAGTTTACTTTGTATGTACTTCTCAGAAATATACTCAAAATTGCACTTAATTTAAAGTAATTAAATGTTATTAGGTGGCCTTAACTACTAGGAACTTACATTTGAATTAATCATTTGATACAATGCACTTATTGTGTACATTCATGTTTTTACATTGTAGTTCCATTTTAAAAATAACCTGCATGTAATTATATCTGGAAATAATTTGTAGTTATATTTATAATTATACTGTTGACACTTCCTTTACATCTAACCGTCCTCTTATTACCCGCACTGCCACACCTGTCCCTAAATTTACCTGTATCCATCTCAATATCAGCAAAAGGGATTTGCAATTCAATATGAACACAATAAGTACATTGTACTTATTTTTTGATGTAAGTACATAGTAGTTAAGGCCACCTAATATAAAGTGAGCATTTAAATTGTTCTAATAATTCTAACAACATTAAACCCTTAAAAACGAATACACTCTATAAGCCTCCCACTTTTCTCATCTTGCTCAAAAATATATAAAATATCACTTTTACATATAAAATAACAACATTTACTCTCTCGATTTAGCCATATGAAAAGCATGCTGGGAACTAACAAGCCCCACCATTAATGCACGTTAATGCAACACAAATCATTCATGTAGCCTAATCTCAACACAAATGGATTAAGTAAACTTCCATTTTACTTTAAGTGGATTGAACACAATCAAATTAAGTTAGGACAAAATGTATAACAAGTTGGGTTGGTTTAGCTCATTTTAAATAATCAATTTGTAAAAGCAGCAAAAAAAAAAAATATATTTTTTAGTGTAGGGGAACCAATTCTCTGGATCAAAACACAGATGAAGAAGAAGCAGGAACAAGTGATAGAAGATGGTAGCCTGACAAGCCAGACCCATATCAAGATGTTTGGTCTGGAAACTCACCATTGACAGCTCAATCCGAGGGGCGGATAAACGGTTGTCTTTCAAACTCCCTCTGCACGCGATAGGATAGCGCTACAACCAACCAGAGCAACGAAGGTGAAGCGGAGCTTGTTAATAGATTAAACTTTCGGCAAAACTCCGAACACATCTTCCCTTTTTAAGAATGACTTCAGTGCCGTTCTTTGTTCATTTCTCAGAGAAAAGCTTAACTCCAAGTCTTCCAGAGTCGCGGTCAAAGCTGATTCGAAAGACCGCCGTTGGTCAGTTTCTGTGTTTACTAGAAGCACGCAAACACAACTCGGCCGTCATTATGTTAAGCCCCGCCCACCGACTCTATACACGGTGTGATTGGCCTGATCAGAGTTTGGTTTTTCCAGATTAGACGTGTATTAAGAGTATTTTTTTTCTTTCTTTTTTAAAATGAAACTTAGTTACATTCAAGTGTTGATAAAAAAGGATAGAGTTCAGAGTTACGTACAGTTAAAGGTATATTTCAATTATAAATAAATAATACCTAAATAGTAGTATTTCACCATTACCTTTTAAAATGTTTTATTTTGTGGTGGAAACAAGATCTTTGATCTTTTTGATCAAACTAGTGCACAAGACTTAAATAGTGTTTAATTGTAAACACTCCAATAATCTTTGTTTCATTTAAACCTTTGATTCAAAAAACAACTGTCAGAATAAATGCATAAGCAGAAATGTGATTTATTACTCACTGCACACACCGCTTTTGACATCAACAAAACAACAAAACGACATGAGTTTTTTCACCTCCTTCCTTTTTAAAAATTGACACACCTACATTTTTGACGTCCCATCTATGCAATTATTTGTATTTATCATTGCGGTCATGTCAGAACAAATCATATTGTGTGTCTCTGCTCATGTCTACACACACGCACGCACGCACGCACACACATTGCTTACATAACATCAGCCTATAGATATGCATGATTAATCTGTGTTTGACAACAAACTGCTGACATTTTTCCAGCTGATTTTTCCAGTAAAAATGTTGGGACGTACATCCTGGTATGAGTACAAACAGGTGCAGTGATTGAATGATGGGTGGAACAGTTTCTATTGATCATACACTGACCAGGCATAACATTATGCAGGTGAAGTGAGTAACACGGATGATCTCTTCATCACGGTTCCTGTTAGTGGGTGGAATATATTAGGCAGCAAGTGAACATTTTGTCCTCAAAGTTGATGTGTTAGAAGCAGGAAAAATGGCCAAGTGTAAGGATTTGAGTGAGTTTGACAAGGGCCAAATTGTGATGGCTAGATGACTGGGTCAGAGCATCTCCAAACCTGCAGCTCTTGTGGGCTGTTCCCGGTCTGCAGTGGTCAGTATCTATCAAAAGTGCTCCAAGGAAGGAACAGTGGAGAACCGGCCACAGGGTCATGGGCGGCCAAGGCTCATTGATGCACGTGGGGAGCGAAGGCTGGCCTGTGTGGTCTGATCAAACACACGAGCTACTGGAGCTCAAACTGCTCCAAAAGTTAATGCTGGTTCTGATAGAAAGGTTAAATTTGTATGCAACATTTTTTAATGCAGGTGTACGCAAATGTGACAGACTGGAAATAAATCGAAATGGCAAGAATGTCGCTGTTCTGGTTAAATGTGTGATTAGCATATTCATCCACAGTAAAAATCTCAGAAGTCATTTTGATTCTTAAGCAAATGTCCTCATAAATATTTTAATTTCAGGTGGAATCTGTTGAGGAACAGGAAGACGGTAAATGCACAATATTTTTTATTTTTTAACATTGCATTAAATATTATGCATGATCTGAAAACGATTACCCAACCACCAAACTGTTAGGCCAATTGACTTGAAAATGGGCATGGACTGTCTTTGTCCAAGGTGCCATGATTCGCTATGAGGACATATCTCAAAAAACATGGTCGCCATCAGCCAATACATTTTAAGCATATATTATACAAGGTTTACGGAGGACGATCGGAGCGAAACTTGGTGGGCCTGTTCAACTCATGGTCTTAGAGAATTTTGTAAGAATTTGCCCACATTGGGTGTGTGTGTGGGGGGGGGATGGGGTTATCATGTTTTACAAGTGTGTAAACAATTGTATATTATGCAAAGGTTTGCACATCCACACAATATTCATATAATTTAATAGAGCTCCTCATACGGAACAACTTTAACTACTTTTGCGAAGTATTCCTACGTTTTTTGCTCAACCTCTATAATTCAATTCTCCACACTCTCTAGGTCAATAATTATCAAAAATATATATAATTTATTCCCCTTGGGTAGCTATAACAGGGTCATTTAGAAAATGGGCCAAGTACACAGCAAAAGCTTTTAACTCCTAAACAAAAACTCAGATTTTGCACAGAAATTACTGAGCACATGCGACATATGATTCTAAATAATCATGCAAACTTTTTATGGAGAACAAGTGGTGCTATAACTGTTAAAATACTTTAAAAACATATGGTAAAATTGCCTATCTGTAAACTTTTTTTCCATTTACTTTCAAAGTGGTTACATATTTGCTAAATAAAACATAATACCTTTTTACACATTGTTTTAAAGGACTTGAAAGTGCTTGAACCCTGATAAATGCTGCTTGCAGCTATATTTATTACTTATAATTATTTTAATTTTGAAAGAGCATTCAAATCTCTGTAATGCAGCTCAAAACCATATAAATTTCAGTAGTCACTCATAATATCAATGGTGTTCCTTCAACATAAAACACCAAATTGACTTTTATCAGTTTAATGCAACACTTGAGAAGTTCTTCCCTTTAGGTTAAAGGTTGTCGATGGAGTGAAGTTGCCAATGACCAAACTGTGAGTTTATTTATTTTATTTCTATGCATTTGGAGATGATTTAATGCGAAGCGGCTCAAAGTAGTTTGACTTTGACTTAAATTTGTCTATTACTTTTTTGTGAAAAATGGCATGTTTTACAAGTTATGATGGAATGTTAGTCTTTGAAACAGTTTGAACACACACACACACACACACACACACACACACACACACACACACACACACACACACACACACACACACACACACACACACACACACACACACACACACACACACACACACACACACACACACACACACATGATTTGTTTATTTGTTTTGACTTTCTGCAAACTTAGCATAAGAATAACAATGTTTTTGCTAATATTGAAATCAGGTCATATTAAGTGTTATTTATGTCAATGGAAGTATGTTGCTTTTGCAATACCTTTGTTTAACTTTAAATTAAACAGAAGTTTAACAGCAGTGTTATTCGCTCCCATTTATTATTTAAGTAATAAAAGAGCAGACAGGACATGTTTTGAATGCAGTATCAAATATGAGTTTGATTGCCAAATCGCTTTCAGATGGAAATGTAGTGGTGGTTGTACAGGTGGGTGGATTTAATCTCAGGGAGGGTCAGAGTTTTTGAATTCTCTTAGTGTCATATTGTTTTTGCAAAGTGCTATTTTGAGCGGGAACATGCTGTACCGCCGACATGCGTATATATACATATATAAACTGCATGAACTCTATGCTGGATGCATGTGGTGTCAGTGTCATTCAGAGATGAAGAGAGAGAGAGAGGACAGGTCAGTTTAATAGGTCAGTAAAGCCATGATATATGACATTACGCTCAACACTTACAATATAGGTGTTGGAAATGATATTGAGACCATGAAAGATGTCATCTGTCGCATTTTAACGCTGCAGGTTCTGCCAGATGCATGCTGGGCGAGCATCTGTGTTGCCGATCAAGATGCTCAAAACTCTGACACGTGTTGATGACCATGTGTAACCTTGAGAGATCTCACACATACTTGGCAAAACATTATGGTATTAAATCTGCTTCTGGAAATTGTACTATGGTAGATCTGGTTTCCTTGCCTCTATTAAGTGGCAAAATGTCTATTGTTGGATATAATCTGTATTCCTAGAAGAGAGAGATCATAAATTTATATCTGTTCAAATTTCGTCAACATTTAGATCAGCGTATAGATGGATGCAACCGGGGCTAGTTGTCACACGGCAGGGATATGTGAGTAAATAAGGCCAGTTTTTTTCACCTTAACTCGTTGTTGTGCTCCTCAAACCATTCCTTACCCATTTTTGCTTTAGTACTGAGCATTATCCTGCTGAAAGAGCAACAGCCACCAGGGAATACGGTTTCCATGAAAGGGTGTTCATGGTTTACTTAGGTGACACATGTCAAAGTAACATCCACATGGATGACAGGACTCAAGGTTTCTCAGCAGAACATTGCCCAAAGCATCACACTGCCTACGCCGGCTCGCCTTCTTCCAATAGTGCATCCTGGTGCCACGTGTTCCCCAGGTAAGCAACGCACCCGTACCCGGACATCCACGTGATGTAAAAGAAAACGTGATTCAGACCAGGCCACTTTCTTCCATTGCTCCGTGGTCCAGTTCTGATGCTCACATGCCAATGTTGGCGCTTTCGGCGATGGATAGGGGTCAGCATGGGTACCCTGACCCTGACAGACGGGCCAGCCTTCGCTCCCCACGTGCATCAATGAGCCTTGGCTGCCCATGACCCTGTGGCCGGTTCTCCACTGTTCCTCTTGGAGCATTTTTGATAGATACTGACCACTGCAGACCGGGAACAGCCCACAAGAGCTGCAGTTTTGGAGATGCTCTGACCCAGTCAACTAGCCATCACAATTTGGCCCTTGTCAAACTCGCTCAAATCCTCTTGCACTGATTATAACACATCAACTTTGAAGACAAAATGTTCACTTGCTGTCTAATATACCCAACCCACTAACAAGAGCCGTGATGAAGAGATCATCAGTGTTATTAACTTCACCTGTCAGTGGTCATAATGTTATGCCTGATCAGTATATATCCAAATGAAATAACTTCTGAAATGAGAAACAATAAAGGGCAGGGCTTGATTTTATCCTTTGGGAATTGATTGGATCGTTGGAAGTTGGGCATTGCTAACAAAAATAAGAACGGTCAATTGATTTCATGGTGTCTTTAAAATGAAACCCACATTCAAATGTTGATAGAAAAACGAATACATGAAGCTAAAATAAAATGGAAAAAGTGAAAGTACAGTTAAAAGTGGGCCTGTATTTAAAGTGTACAAAAATAACCAATAGTAGCATACTTAAAGTGCAAATATTGTAAACTATATGTACAATGTTATATTCACTTACAAGCTTACAAGTATACTTGCAGTATTAAACTACTAGTGGTTTACTGAGAGTACATTTGTACTTTCATTAGCTAAAACATGCTAAGTATATGAGTAGTAAACTATCCGTTCACTTGTAGTACATTCTGGTATGGTTTTCATAAAGACGTGAACAAACGTTCTTACAGAAACATTATTAGAGCGTTTAAATAATAATAATAATAATAATAATAATAATAATAATAATAATAATAATAATACATTTTCATAACTTAATGAGAATGTTAGCAAAACATTCTTAGCTAAACATACTTACTGTAAAAAAGTGAATTTTTAAGTAATCAACTTTTTTATGTAATTTAAGTCATGCCAACTTAAATTACATTAACCTGACTTAGAAATTAGCTGAATCTTGTATAACTTATAAAAAGGTTAATAATTGCTTGTTATTTTGATGAGTTAAAGCAATGTAAAAACATGCTATCATAAATTATTGAACATATGATTTTCTTTCAGTGCATTTTCTGTGTATGATTTTCTGTCTATAGGTTATTGTTTTACTGTTTAAATTTGTCTTAGGAAAGAGTGAAAAGTGTGACTTTTTTTTTTAAATAAAGACTTTCTTGAAAATAAAAAAGAAATGCATATTCTTTGGGAATTTGCATTTATGAATGCAAAATGCATGAGGAATAGTAATAAAATAAGGTTTGCGTCTATACAGAAATTGTCTTTAGGTCTTCTCTTGCCCTAAAATGTTTACACATTACACACTTACACGTGTACACTGCATATAGGGCGTGTATACATTAACACAAGTGTATTAGCCTTGCTTTAATAATTAATAACCCTTGCTCAGTGATCTCTTGACCTATAGCCAATCATCACTGCTGGATATATAAAGGCCAGCTGCGAAATGTTGGATTTGGTCATACTGAGAGATACAGAGACACTCATACATGAAGACAAAGGCTCATTATGTGACACGTGGGTCCTCACAGGAACGCTGTGTTCTGTACATTTTGTGCTACATGTCGGGCACAGAGAAACACGGACCGCGACGGACACACGTGTACACAAAGAGCTCTGACGCCATCTGCCGGCGATGACGTGTGATGACGAACACGACACGAGACCTTCGCATTCGAAAGCAAACTATTCAAAAATATCAAAACAGCGATAAAACGAGCATTTATGCTTTTCGTTCAAACAATAAAACAATAAATGCAGCGCTCAAAATAAGACACATGTGTGGTTCTCCGACATAACCATTTGTTATCTAAAATGCAGTGACTTTTTAAGAGTCTTTCTGGAACCACTGTTTAGGGGACACGGGGCTAGTTGTCACACTTTTTACTCCAGTAGGCCTAAATATTTTTGTTATACATTTATTTATTAATTTATTTTTTTAGAGACACAAGTTCTAAAGTCTTGACAAGTGTTGTTATTCTTAACTAAATCTAACAATCAAATTACTTTGTGTAGCTAATTAAAATAAAGATTCAACAAAATATAAATTTTAGATGAAAAACTTAAAAATAAGAAATGTTGATTAATACATGTATTTGATAAGTTACTAAATTACTAAAATTGAAATAAGTATACCAGCAAAATTTTCTTAATTAAAAAAACTAAAATCCACAAAAGCTCTATACAAAAGGACTAACAAATGAACTTAACATTAAAATAAGCTTTACTTTAGGCTATAAAGTAATAGTCTATATAATTAAAATATTAAATATATAAATACAAATAATAATAAAACATTATTACCCTGTCACATTATATATAGCTTGATGAGTAAAGAGTAAGAGTAAGACTTATGTAATATATATATATATATATATATATATATATATATATATATATATATATATATATATATATATATATATATATATATATATATATATATATATATATATATATATATATACCCTACATAAAACGCACAAGTTTAATTAATCAATTGTATTAAGTTAAATTCAATTATAAATGACATCTTGCCCCAACCCAACTTCAAATAGGCTAAGCAAAAAACTTTAAGTGCTGTAAAGCGCCAATTCTTCAGCAGTTCTTTGAGATGACTGATGTGTAGCATCACTACAGAACCTGTTAAGATATGGTGCTATAAAGGCCTATAGCACCAAAAGTGGTTTCCCTAATGATTACGAGCCAAGAACCAAGTATATTAAACTGCAACTTTCATACAATATACAAAACAGAATTATTGAATGGAACAAATATAACATAGGCTTACAAAAGACAGGGAAGGTGATGTAATTCAGAATCATTTTTGTTATGCTGGTTAAAACTCTCTTCACATCCTGATAGCAATAAATAATTCAAGTAGGCTAATAGCCTAAATGTATTTTGTATATCATCTGTGGAAGGAGTAGGACCATAAAATGTCTGTTCAACCATTGCACTTCTCTTACGAAAAATAACCATGGTTTTTATTATAGTAAAAGTCTAGGGGGCTATAGTAAGTGTAGTGTATGTTTTTTTTTTGGCTAATTGATTAGCCTATCATATAACCACAGTTTTACCACAAATACCATGGTTAAACTATGGTTACAGTAGCAAACCAAGGTAAATCTGTGGTTACCATGGTTTAACTACTACAATAACCATATTTTTTGGTTTTATTTGTGGTAAAACCATGGTTAATTTTCGTAAGGGTTGGTATGATATCCTCCTACCTCAACATATATATTTCCATATCTGCTCGCGCATACATCACAAGTCATCAGCGCGCATATTATGCAAAGTAGGCTATGCAGAGTTAGATAGATGTCAGCAAAGACTTTATAACGCGGTGCACTCGTATTACTAAAACTGTCCAAAATCACCCTAAATACTCGTAGGATAGGATTCGAAGGGACTGTGGTGTCCGAGTGCACTCATTCAAATTTGTTTCACAATGCACAGCAATAACGAGACAACAACAGGAGAGTCGCGCAACAAATTAATTCCCGCATCTTGCCAGAAGATGGCGCCCGCAGCCTGCAGCTGCCGTTAGAAGCTTCGGTTCCTGTAGAAACAGACATTCAGTATTCACATTAACATTGTTCTTATATGCATCCTGTCGAATCCAAAGTTTTTTATAGCCTAATATTTTCTAACGTTTATCAATTTTTCAATAATTATTTTTGTTATGCATTAGAACTCTATTCGAATATTAATAAAAATATGCAAATTCGTCTGACGTCACGCCAGTAGTAAGGTTATGTTCTTCCACGCGGCAACACCCGGATTTAATTCCAGCCAGCAGCGCCTTTTTTTGTTATTAAAACATTTCAAACTGTCATTTAAGAAAGAAACACTGACAAAAATGACAGGACTGTGGAGGGCAGCATTGCGCCTTGTAGCGTATAGCCTGCCGGAAAAAATTAGAAGAAGAAGAAGAAAGATGACAGGACGCCATAACACTTTTGTCATTTGAAAGTGAACTAGAATGGCCTCAACTCCGACTTGATTAGAACAGACATCAGATAAGGTAAGCTTTGGGAGGTTTTTAGTCTGGCCCGCCGTGGCTATGCGATATTTTTTGCATGTTATATTTGTGAGCAAGCGGTTTTCTGAAATGTACATAAGCCACGTGTAGCAATGGCAGGTTGTCACAGGACTCAGATATTGTGATTTCTCTTCGTGATATAACCTAGTTATCAGTACTCGGGTTGGTTCTCTCCGGCTTTGTTTTAATTTTTTACGTTGCAGCAGTTCTTTGCACATTGCAAATTATTCCAAAGAGATAGATAGATTTGATGGATGAAGAGATGGCCGCCAAGTGAAATGACTTGTCTTAAAGGACTTTAACGTCAGTGACCCAGCACCGCAACAGAAACATTAGCCATACCTTCTACAGTTCCTCCTGAACCAAAACAACAAGCTTATGAAAATCCGGCTGCATTCACACCATACTGTAATTTCTAAGAGTTGGAAACCTACTCCGATTATACTCGGAGTGGTTCGTGAACACTATCAACGGTGAAATAAATCTGCAGCAGTCAGGTAGTACAGGTCAGTGCTTTTTAAGTTATGTTCATTATTTTGGTAATGTTATGTGCTTTGAGACATGAGGCGGTTTAGTGCTATCTCTTGGCTTGTTATCTATCTTGTGACGTGGTTTGATCCCTGTTTTACGTGGGTCGGGAGGGTTACTTTCAAAATACATTGTAAATACATATTGAGGCCATGATCTTTCTTAATTTCACTGACTGACCCTGCTCATTAGTGAGTGGAATTCCCTTTATGGGGTCTCTCTTGTTCATTTCTAAATTTTACATCTCATTTTCCACTAGAAACTTACAAACTATGGAATTTTAAATCACAAACAAACACTACATTTTAGCTAACATGATGTCTGTGCTAGTCTTTGAGTCCTTTGATTAAGAAAGTATCTTTATAGATGGAAGGCATGGTTTGTGCTATACAACTATGTTGTTTCATTTTTCATCTTTGAAACAAAATAACTGAAATGTCCAGACATGAAAACAATTTTCCCCACGGGAAGCTCAAGCATTGTAATTAATAACCTAGCTGCGTCTCAACCATAGACTGTAAAAAAATATGGACGTAGTGTTCGTGACATCACCCAAGGTAAGTGTGGGGTGACGTGATGACTAACTGAGCAGACACCTGTCACTCAAAGTGGCTACATCCTTAATTATGCAGAACTTTAAGGCTTAATATAATTTCAAGAAATTAGTAAAAAATTCACCCCCCCCACAGTTCAAAATTAGCCATTTAGACCAAAACCACAATTTTTACCAGGCTGTAAATGTTTTTTTCTGTTGTAAAGTTGGGCATTTTAACATGAGATTGAGATTAACTCAATGAGATTCTGCTCCTTCTGGAGCCTGTGCCTAGTTGCCAGCCGATGAATTGCAGTTTAAGTCACTTCCATATTGGCTTCAAAAGAAACTGGGGGAGGTTGCCGCTTGGTATCAACCATAAAATGTAAAAAAAGATGTATGGCACACCTTCACTTTTCTTCCGTTGAAGTAACTGATGCCGCCAGTGTTCAAATATGGCGCCGTGATATCAAGGTCCCGCACACACACCTGCCTAATCAACAACTATTTTGTGAAACAGTTATGGAAATGTAGCGATTAAAGTTAAAGCTCCAATCTCCTCCCGAATTTCCCGAAAAATGTCCATTACTGCCTCAGTGACTACATCGCTCCGAGAAGCTGTCAATCATAACGTCACACCCCTGTTTTTATAGGATCAAATAACTGACTAAAACAAAATTTATAATGAACACTTAAAGTTAGCGTGATTAAAAACAGCATAAAATGTCAGAAATTATCTTTGGACCACATGTATTTAAGTGTAATTTGATTGTTTACTTTGTCTGTCCCATTAGAATACATTGAGATTTTAGAGGGCGGCTTTATTATCTATACTGCTTCCAGTCACCTGGGGGCGATAGAGATGCGTCAGTTTCAGTTTTCAGTTTTGTGTTGCAGGTTTGGTCTCAACCTGCTATAATCAAGCAGGGCTTAAAGGTGCACTATGCAACTTTCCGTCCACTGGAGGGCGCCTATTCTAAACAAATGCGTAGTTTGATGACGCCAAGTGTGAGTGCAGTATCTTGGGACATGTGGTCTTCACCTCACAGCCGGTGGAAAATAGGACACGGGCAGAAATCATGTTGATGGATGCGGTTATTAACGTTACTGTAGTGTAAAGCAGAGCAGGACCGAGCATTGTGCAGCTGATCACGGCCGCTGGAGCGATTGTTAAACCAGCACACGGCTCGCGAGCACCGGGACTTTTATTATGATGGAACAGGACACAGTCGCACATTGTACATTGACACGGTTACATGTACTGGGAATACCCTTACTCCCCATCCCTGTTTACGCGTTTATGTGTTTTGAAGGAGGCGTGGCTTTGGAGACTATCTGAAAGGGTGGGATCTTATGCTTTTAAAACTAGCTTGCTATTGCTAGCCTCTCCGAAAATCGACTACCCTACCTTTTAATTTTTAACCAATAAAAATGCAATTGATTGATTTATATACGTAGGCACCCTGATGTGACTTTCATAATGTAAATATTTTACTTTGGTGGTAAGTAAAATGGTAGTTTCTCTTTCCATGTTTCCCCTCAACACCTTTTCAGGTTTTAAAGGCACCAGAGTTTGACCACAGTCTATTTGTAACAGCGGTTTCTATTAACTTACAGTGAAAGCTCAAACAAAACTGGTTTTATTAAATTGTAAATATTTATTTCCTGTATGTTGAAGATACTGTTACAGTGAATGCATGCATAATTTGATCTCATGTAGTGAAGGAAACAACACAAATGTTTATGTAAATTGTTGGATTTGATTATACAGTAATAAAAGCATAATCTGTGGACCCGTCCAAAACCACAACCTGAATGAGACTCAGGACAACTGCAATGCATTTAATTTCTTCAATCATAAACACGTTTACACTTATCCAGCATGTGCATATAAAGAGAGGAAATGTCCAATACTTTAAATGTAAATCTTTATTTTATTTTCTAAGATTAATGTTTTAAGGTTGAGAGTGAACTAGTTAGAGAAATTCTAATACTCAATTAAAAGTTTAAATATCTTTGTTTCAATTAAATGCATTAATATTTTACCATCATTGATATGCTATTATATTTTGTGTTTAATATTTTCAATTAAATTTCAATTCTATTATTTCAATTTTACAGTTTTCATAATTTTGTTGTGTACATTGTAATTTTTTATATTTTATTAAAAGTACTTTAACTTAATTAAGGACTAAGTGAAAATGAGAAATGTTGCCTTCACAACTAGCTGAAATAAACATTTCTATTTTATTTTTTATGTCAGTTAATGTTTATTTTATTTTGAATAAAATGTTTTAGTTTTACTTAACAGTAACAACCTTGATCTAAAATGATTAGGAATTAATGTATTTCAATAAAATATGTAATGCAGGTCCCACTTACTTAATTTGGATTACTTGTTTTTGGATTAATTTGTGTTTGAAGGAAAATTATTTTTGAAAAAACTATTTAATACTATTAATTTAATATCAAGTCTCGCCAATAAAAAGCAATAGGTGCTGTTACTGTTGGCACATATAAATGTTTCCTAAACCTATTGGATATTGTTTGAATTGTAATGGTTTCCTGCTTATCGATTCCTAATTTCAAGTCCACTAAGCTAAGAAAAAAAACCTTAGATATTATTCAGCTTGATTCTTAAAGTCATATGGCAAATCATTTCATTGTAGCTGAATATCATGAACAAAAATCAAAAGGCTAAAGAACAACTTACACAAGGAACTTAAAAAATACTATAGCAAAAACATCTAGCCTAAATTATATACATTTCAGGCTTTATTAAAGCAAATGCTCAGTAATGAAAGAAAGAACAAATAAAAAATTAGCAATAGCAACAAATAATGAACAAGATTGAATTATAAGATTGAAGTAAAAAGTTAAGATATTCAGGTGCAGCAACTAATCAAATGTAAAATAACACTGCACACAACGAATAAAATATACACTAAAAGTTACAAAAGATATTCAGTCAAGAAAAAAATGAACTTTCTCTTTCTCTCTTCTGCTGCTCTGGAAGCAGGAATATTAGGCTGCAGTCACTTTAAGAGCTGAGGGATCCAATATACTGTTACACATGCACAGAGACAGCATGCCAGTCATCTCACACTTGAATGGTTTAAAAATCACATTAAAATCACATTTTCCTGTAAGGGTGCTTCGGGATGTGTATGCAGCACAGAAAATCTTACTCTGCCCACAAAGGAATCAATAATAGGAATCTATTTTTATTTTATAAGAAGTTGGCCTATCCATCACCTGACCTCAAGTATTTAATTCCAGAATTGCAATCAATTTTCAATTCCCTACTCAAACCAAAAGATGACAGGTTGGTTTGTAGAAGTTGTCTTGAGTCTCTTCTACGAATTTTAACCAGATCGCCACCTAAACTAGCTGGAAGGGTCTCATGCAGCAGGACTCACTCAAGGAGAGCAGAAGCGTCCGTAAAACAAAATACTCTTGGTTAGATTGTGTCGGATGAAGAAAAGGAAAGGATGGTCTGCAATGAAGTCCTGCGGGATGATATCACACAAAAACGTGATGGTGGCGCCGGTGGCTGCAGCCGCTTCGGTTCCTTCCTCATTGACTTCAACAAAGGCTTTATGAATCACCTTTGACACCACCAGGTCTTTGGTGGAGGTCATGCCTGAAAGGTTCACCTTCGTCTTGTCAAAAACATCCTCCATTCCCATGCTGATCAGAAGAGTCTCCATATCGTATTTTTCCTCCATCTTGAATCTGGGCAGAGACACTTCAACCTCATGTTCAAGCATGACTTCTGGTTTGGTCCACTGCATGAGCTTCTCGTAGGTCAGTGCCTTTTCAAGCTGGATAATAAGAGAGACATGTCAGATTAATAACAGTTCAGTCATGAAAACATCTGGCTAATTAAGCATTCAAATCACCTTCTGAAGGCCAGTGGTGTCGTCTTCCATTGCGTTAGGAAGGATGATCAACATACTGAGATTCTTCCCGACATACGGCAGCTCCAGAACCTGACTGTTCATCTCTGGGATAAAGGCCAGAGGAAACATTGCGCTTTGATACATCATCTTGACTGGTTTAGTTTCAGTCTGCCAAACATCAATATAAATATATTATAAACCCTCAGATTCCATCATGAATGTTAAAAATATTTCAAACAATAGTATAAAATGTAACCTTGTTCAGCTTAAACTGATCATCTTTGGTGGCTTCCTTTGGGAATTTATTCTCCCAGTTTGCCTTGAAGTAGATGGCGTTCACCAAGACCAGTTCTGTCAATTCATTGATATCTCCTGGTTGCACCAAGTCCTTGATCTTCTCTAAAATATAAATGGACATTGTTCACTTTGAGCAGTGATTTGAACTGCCTGATTTTATATTTTTTACTAAAGCTCAACTCAAGAACCCATGAAGCCAAACATGGCCCTTGAAAATGCATTTTTGCTGAACCTAAAGTGAAATAACTTTTTAAAAATTTTTAAGATTTAAAATTGAGAACAAGTTTTTACCTTGTGTTTTTTTCTCCACCCATTTGTTGATGTTGACGCGAGCAGCCTCTGATTTGTTCATGAAGTCCACCTTCTCCAGTCCGGCTTCATAGTATATTTTTGCATCATCAAGGAATTTCTGTAACATAGCAAACCGATTGAGGTGCAAATGATATTAGAGCTGAGAACATTTCCAGAACCTCCAGTGAATAAACCGAGTCTTACCTCAACAAACTGGTAGGATTGCTCTCCGTAGAGGCGGTTGGCAATACTCAACACATACGGGACTCCTGGTTTGTTCAGCTCACTCATAAACTTCTTTAAGCTGGAATGAATTTGGTCCTCAGTGTTTTCCTCATGAGATTTCTATTTGGTTTAACAATATCAGATTTAATCAGATGAACCCAAAGGGTACAGCTGTTCATGCAATCATAAAGTCATGAGGTTCCCACCTAACAAAAGTACACTCACCAAAAGGATTATTAGGAACACCTGTTCAATTTCTCATTAATGCAATTATCTAATCAACCAATCACATCGCAGTTGCTTCAATGCATTTAGGGGTGTGGTCCTGGTCAAGACAATCTCCTGAACTCCAAACTGAATGTCAGAATGGGAAAGAAAGCTGATTTAAGCGATTTTGAGCGTGAAATGGTTGTTGGTGCCAGAGGAGCCGGTCTGAGTATTTCACAATCTGCTCTGTTACTGGGATTTTCACGCACACCCATTTCTAGTGTTTACAAAGAATGGTGTGAAAAGGGAAAAACATCCAGTATGCCGCAGTCCTGTGGGGGAAAATGCCTTGTTGATGCTAGAGGTCAGAGGAGAATGGGCCGACTGATTCAAGCTGATAGAAGAGCAACTTTGACTGAAATAACCACTCATTACAACCACGGTATGCAGCAAAGCATTTGTGAAGCCACAACACGCACAACCTTGAGGCGGATGGGTTACAACAGCAGAAGACCCCACCGGGTACCACTCATCTCCACTACAAATAGGAAAAAGAGGCTTCAAGTTGCACGAGCTCACCAAAATTGGACAGTTGAAGACTGGAAAAATGTTGCCTGGTCTGATGAGTCTCGATTTCTGTTGAGACATTCAGATAGTAGTCAGAATTTGGCGTGAACAGAATGATAACATGGATCCATCATGCCTTATTACCACTGTGCAGACTGCTGGTGGTGGTTTTTAACCACGGTTTTGGGTTCAGTTAGTTTTTTTTTTTTCTACTCTATTCTTAGGCGACAGGAAAAGAAAAATGTTTTTATTGTAATTGAATGAATAAATGTAGGCTGAACTTAAAACTACATGTCTTCAATATACAATATACATTGATTGACAGCTACTGTATATACTTTATTCAAGAGCAATGAGTGATTTTTCTCTTTGTTTGTAGTTGTTTTATTTACATCATTTTAGAGGTGAGCTGTCCCTTTAAGGACCAGTATTAACAATCACTAGGCTGCGCTGCTAAGACTTGCTCGCATCTTATATACTAACACCATGCCCGATTTTACTTTCACTTTAGACATAACCAATTGTGTTTATTTATGTTAACCTTGTGTGTATTTGACAGTATTAGCGCAGTAAGACTACTTAGTCCAGTAATCGCGTGTTTGACAGGCGCACACGCTCAGCACACGTAAAATGCGAATTAAAGCCGCACTTGGCTACTTTTGCTCTCGGGGTCCCCCTACAGTTGGGAAAAAATAATGTCCTCAACTACTGTCGTAAGAGCTGTCATCCTACAACAGGGGATGCCATCGCGCGTGCATTTGTTGACATGACAACCCTGATAGCCCTGAACTAGTGATGCGCGGGTCGTCTCATAACCCGCGGACCCCGTATGTCTATTTAATGGTCGTGGGTGCGCGGCGGGTTGTAAAAATATATACAGTGGTGCGGTGCGGGGCAAATAACTTCATAAAAGTGGCGCCGCGGGTTGGTGCAGCACTAACAGTTCCCCTGAACACTGCAGGAGGTCAGAGTTCTTCTGGCGGCGCGTGTGAAATGTCTTCATCCCAGGTAACGTTACAGCCAGTGAGTTTCAGCATGTCATATGAATATAATTTCATGGGTTTTATTTTTTTCAAACGCCAAATAATCACGATGCTCACGTTTACAAGCCAGCGTCATTATAGTAGTCTATTGGTTACCGTTTTACAGAATCTATATGATACTTCAGTTCAATGTTTGAGTGGTAGCTCACCGTAACAAGCAGGACAGCATCGGTCGGCCACGCCTCCTTCAGCTCACGCCGACGAGCAAACGCTGGTCACATGTTGATCCTCGTCCTGCCTTTAATCCCATCACTTTTTCGTTTCCTCTTATTGCTTTCCTCCAACAAAACCTTTTCTTTCTTATTTGACTCTGCTGCTTCGGACATGACTATATTATCCGACGAACAAAGTTGGGCTCGCACGTCCGAATTTAAGGAAGTGTGTGTGTTGGTGGAAGTGACGTATATGCCGTAAAGCAGTCGAATTTTGTAGTTCTTTTTGTTCTCGGGTTACTACCCGAAACCCGAAGTTTAAAAGTACGATTAAAAACGATACAGACCCCATCAGGCTATGGCAGACGTGTCATTCAACCTATTGTAAGTCGATTTATCATCACAAGAGTCTTAAAAAATATATTATGAAGGTTGAAAAGTTACCTAGTGCTGCTTTAAGTGTTTAACCGGCAAGGCTTTAAAACGCAGCTAAACATCCCCTAACTTTAGCATGTGATTTTTATATTTGCTCATATCAGCGTGTAGACTCACAGGCACACCCAAAAAGAGTTTAAATAAACTGAGAGGAATATTTCAAACGACGAGAAATATAAATAATTAATTAAATGCAAAACCGGAAAAAACACATTTTACAAGTGAACCGTGAATGCCCTACCGAACGGTTCAATATTATATTGAGTATTGTGACATCCCTAGTGTTTACAGTGTGCAATATAACATGAGTTCATGTTTCAAACTCAAACTGTATTTTTCACACAATTGACTTATCTGTATACCACTGTTTTCTCTGTCCTAAAAACGGCCTGATGATTTCCTTGTCCTATGAAGTCCCTCCATCAGAAATACGTAAAGAGTTCTGATTGGGCCCGCGCTTCCCGTGTTGTGATTGGACAGCAGCTTAGCGCACGTTGCCCGAAAAGGGGGTCAAACACAGTATTAGTATGGTGTTCCTAATAATCCATTAGGTGAGTGTATGTTTGAAGAACGTTCTCATTAAGTTATGAAAATATTTTCTGCATGTGCTTTGAATGCTCAAAACATATATAGTTTTTTAAACATTACATGGTAGAGAACCTTGACAGAATGTTAGCTAAATTTCTGAGAATGTTTTCTGTTAACTGGGTTAGTGTTTGATGTTCATACGAAACCTTGAGTTCAGCAGGCGTCGGAGGATTCTGGGTTTGTGCAGGTGGAGGATTGTTAAAGCCCAGGACCTGCACAGCATTATTATGGGAGAATTAATAAAGATAACGTCAACATATATTGTGAATGCACTACTCAAATATGCATTAGAATAGTTTAAAATGGCCCTCAGTCCTTTGATAACTAAATGAGTAGAAAGCGTGATTAATAGCTGGCACTTTACTGTTTATACAATGCCTGGAATTTAAAATATTCAAAATACACACTATTAGAAGAAAAGGTTCTTCATAGAACTTTAAAGGTGCACTATGCAACTTTTGATGCGTGTAGGTCATTTTTGGGATATTTTTTACCTTAATTTTTACAGATTGCACCTTTAAATGATTCCATTAGTTGCTTCATATTAAATAAAGTTTCAACTATATAACTGATCTGCCTGCATTGACACTATATGATAACTGAATAAGCTGGATAACATCACCGTTTTCCCCAGAGCGGCTGTACAGTCGAATCAAATTCTGTTGCATTCAGTGGCGCCACCAGGGGGTGGCCAGGGGTGGCCACGGCCACCCCTGGCGAACCCCTGGCCACCCCACTGGCCATGGCGTAGGTTTGGGGGGGACGTTAGGTACTAGTCCAATCAACTTTTAAAATAAGCAAAATGACGCGTCCCGTATCAAACCAATATGGGACGCGATGCACAAGATTGCATTTTAGCGGCGCTTTGCTGCCATAGCGACAGAGTCTCGAGAACATGCGCTGGAAACCTGCGCGGTTTTTTAAAAACATGTCGAGCTCGCGTCCACAGTTTGAACGCAAGAGGATTTCCAGATATAGGGCTGTCCAGTAACTTAAGATGAACCTAAGACAAACTGCACCCTTTGCAGAGAAGCATTTCAGTGTCTCAGACTGTCTGACTTAAAGCATGTGATGACAGACACATCCGTGAACTAAAGGTAGGCCTATTGTTTTTTTAATGGATAATAGGGCTGGGCGATATGGCCAAAATTTCATATCCCGATATAGCTCATTTGATATCCCGATAACGATATACATAACGATATAGCAATTTTTCTGTTAATTCAGTTTATGAATAGTCTATACAAAATTGCAATGTGGAAATGCAGTTTGAAATGATATACAAAACAAATAAAGGTAGTATGGACTACATTTTTATCTTATTTAGAACCTTTTTTTAAAGCAAGACTGTTGGTAAAGTTAACACCTGCCTAGGGATGTTAACCGATGACCGTTTGACCGATGGCTGACCGTATCAACGTTAACCGATCAAAGTTGTCGATTAAAATAAATAAAAAAGTGATCTCTAAATTAGGCTATTATAGACAGTGGACTAAACGCTACTACAGTAAGCCATCTCATTCCAAAATCTTTTTGTGTGATTGAACATATCCCTCGCACTCAATTTTTCATAACTCGCCTGTTTGTACTTAATAAACCAATAAAAACATTTGGCGCGAGGTCACAGCGTTTGGGTTTGCGCGCTCACAAGGTTTGCAAAAAGTAAACACTCGAGGTTAGAGTCAAGGCAGACGACAGTATGAAGCGTGCATTTCGCTTAAGATGGGCTTACATTTGGAAATATATTACATCTTCATTTCAGTGGTAACACATAAGGTGTTGATCGTCTTTCTTTATTATTGTTAGCACTACCTCGAACTAAAGCGGCGTCTCTTCAGAGCTGTCATTTTCTTAAATGAGCCGCGGCAATGTTTCAAATGAGCTTCTAACGCTGGACAAACGCCTTTATTTTCAACGCGATCACCTTGTACCTAAACCATTTCGAAACTAAGGAGCCATTTGTCCTCTGATTACAAACAAGCTCCTCTGCGGCGCGTTTGCGGGACTCGTGTTTCGCGCTGTGGGGGATTTTAAAAAAGTGACGTGAGTGGAAGGGAGGCGGCAGCGTGTGTGTGTGTGAGTGAGAGAGCGAGAGAGAGACAGAGGGAGCGCGGCTCGCGGCTGTTATTTCAAATAGCGCAGCATATTTTAAACTAATCGGTTAACCGGTTTCAACCGGCTAATGAGGCTCGGTGGTCGGTCAAGAAAATGTTTAGTTTTCGCCATCCCTACACCTGCCATTAAAATATTTCAATATATGGCTATATGGTGTGCCACGCGTAAAAGCCCGTTGCAGCGTCTGTGTCTGAAATTTGTTTTGAGCGCTTATACCACTACTCTGGCATAATTACTCTGGTCTGAACTGCGTCTACTACCGTCTTCCTCCATGTTTGTTTATGTATTGCAGCGTGCATGGGCATGCCGTGGCGTGGCGTGAGGTGCATCTTGATGTAAAATTCTGCCATAAACACCTTATCGTGGCGTAAGCGATAGAGCCTTATATAAAACGATAGACATTTTCTATCGTCCAGACGATATATTTCGTCATATCGCCCAGCCCTAATGGATAATATAATATATAATATTCCATACTTTATCAGAGCTTGGCAGACTTATTTTTCTAGACATTAGAACAGTTAATTTATAGATAATAGCCTATTAATGTTATCAATTTATCATTTAGCAGTTTGATATTTACAAAAAAATTTAGATTAAAATGAGACAAATAATTACATATAGTCAAACATTTTTGAATTTCAGATTTGTCAGTAAAGTGGTTACTGGTTCAGAATGACTGCTTAAAGAGACAGTGCACCCACAAAAAAATCTGTCATAATATCCTCACCCTCAAGTTGTTCCAAACCTGTGTGCATTTCTTTATGTAGAACACATATGAAGACACATTAGCATGGAAGTCAATGTTGCCCCCAAAGCAAATATTTGGTTACAAACATTCTTCAAAATATATTCTTTTATGTTCAACAGAACGAAGAAACTTATACAGGTTTGGAACATCATGAGGGAGAGAAAATGATGACAGAAATTTAATTTTTGGGTGAACTATTCCTTTAAAGTACACCAATACAGGCTTCTAAAGAGTTCTTCAGAAATAAATAAAATAATCAAAAGTAAAATAATTTAAAATGTGTTCTGTTGCAAGTTTACATACTTGATTCCATGTTTATTGTTGAGCTGCTGTCATTGTTTCATTGTCACTCTTATCACTCTTTAACTGCCTAAGTTCATAAATTATTTTCAAAAACGGATTCAAAACTGATTTGAAAAAAAAAACATACACACAAAATAACTTATTTTCAATATAAAAAATGATTGTGGACTGGATATTTTTTGACCTTTTATCACAGTCTTGTACGTCAAAGATTAGTAACAACACTGGCTCTGATGCATTGTTAGTTTGTGTGCAGCATCAGATTTACATTTTTTAAATCCCTCATTTATATGCAGTTATTATACTCTATACAAATGCCAGAAACTAAGCTTCTTCTTTTTTCTTCAGCACAGGCCTATCTAAAGGGTTAATGGTGCCACCTGGTTATCAACTGTAAAAATTACACATTTTACCTCTTCCCAACTGGGAAAACCACCAACAATCAAGAATTTGTGATTATATGGTGTCATTGCTTTCCAATCAAAAAATGAGGCTATAATGGAAATCAATGGGGCAAAAACAGCCACGAACAGTAAATGAGGGTGGAAAAATCTGATGCTGCACAAAAACTAATGCATCAAAGCTAAAGTTGTTACTAATCTTTGACATGCCCAAGACTTTTATATATTTTATATTTAAAATAAGTCATTTTGTGTGTATGTTTTTTTTCCAAATCCGTTTTGAAAATCATTTATGAACTTGGAAAATAAAGAGTATTATTATTTTGGTACTGGATAATTTGAACTGAAGAGCCTCATAAATTAATAGACTTATTAATAAACTTTGCGCGCTCAGACAGCAACAGGTCAGCGCATGCCTGTCAGTCAACAATTTCAAAAGAAGTTAACGTTAGAAGACGAAGACTACTGGTAAGTAAATAAGTCAAAAAATATTTTTTAGTAAAAGACGACGCAGAATTATGTGTCGTGACGTGCTACAGGCTACACCAGTCGAATACAAATCTGAAATTATGGTTTCTAGTTTTGGTGTGCCACCCCAAGATTTTAAGTGGCCCCATCTGGCCACCCCTATGAAACATTTCTGGAGGCGCCACTGGTTGCATTATTATCTTGTTAACACTGTGAAGCTGCTTTGAAACAATTGGCATTGTAAAAAGCACTATATAAATGAAGGTGACTTGAGAACTTTTTAGGGGAACCCATTATGGGATTATTTTATAGATTTTGTTTAATTTTGTTCATTTTTCATGATTTTTATTTCAACAATATTTTTTAAAATTACATTTTATAAATTAAACTACTTGTAAACAGACTTTACTACTAAAAAAAAAAAAAACTTGAAATAGCCCATTAAACATAAAACTATTATGCAATCATTTAAGACATTTTTTTAAACATGAAACCTTGTAATTTGTTACCCTAAAAACAATGTTTTTTTTGAGAAAAAAATTATAGTTGATAAAAATAAAATAAAAAAATAGATAATTGTTTAGTATCCTCTGTTGAGTGAAATTAACCAATTTTAACAAACAGACAAAGCTTTATCCACTAAAACATTTAGTTTTCAATTTTAATTTGTCAAAAGAAGAGAACCCACACATCTTTTTTCATTCATTCATTGTTACGTCTCACAGTAGCATGTGTCTGTTAAACAACAATTAAGCTGCAAGATATAATCGCAAAGGAAATAAATGTATTTTAACAAGTTACTATAATTTAGAAAACCGTTCGGCACGCCCATTACTCCAAGCTGCAGTTACCCCTGTCTCCAAATTTGGAACACATGCGCTTGTTGTGCAAAGGCTTGAGTCACTTCCTGGTCTCTCTGTCTCAGTCTACTTTACTGTCACTCTCTTTGAAAAGTATATTGTGAATGTGAGCTGACCTTAATCATCTGAGCCGCTGTGTTTCCTCTTGCACCGAGCGAGACCATGGCCAGAGCCGAGGAGATGCTGACAGGAGAGTAGAACACATTTCCTGATGCGTTTCCTCCGCTGATCTTCTTGAACAGGTTGAGGGAGAAATGTGCGTTTGCTGCACTCAAATGCTCCATTTTCAGAAGCTAGAAAGCAGGAGAGAAAGACACATGATTAGGGGTGGGTACCGAATTTGATACTTTTAAAGGCACCGACCGAGATTCACATTAACTCGATCGGTACCAAATCTCGGTAACTGAGAACGCATCTGGTGATATAGACTAGTGTCTGTTATATTAAACAGCACATATTACAATCCTGCATATCTCTGTGCGATTGAATCGCGCAGATGCGCGGTTTAATTTACACACACACACACACACACACACACACACACACACACACACACACACACACACACACACACACACACACACACTCAGAATCGCGTGTTTCTATCTCTGGCGTCTCATATGAGGACATGAACGCACGAGCGTCATCTCCAGAGCCACCGAGTCACTTTGAGAATTTTTCATTTGAGAAAGAAAAAAACTGCCTTTATACCATAAACACACAAACACAAGCAGTTCTTCGGCAACCCGTCAAAATAAAAGTTCAGTTTTATAGCCTACATTACTGTTGTACGGCAGAATGTTGATTAGTCTTGCAGGGTTGTCAACTTTTAGGTTCAGGTTGGAGTGAGATTTTTTTTGGGTCGGGGGGTGGGGGGGGGTGGTTGGGGGGTGAGAGATAAAATATGTTTGTTTTAGCACTAGTTTAAACATTTCTTGGGTCAAATTATATGTGCCATTCCATAATATATTTACTTGTGAGTGCTTATATATGTATCATTATTCATTAAAAATATTAGGATGCAAGTTATAAGTTTTGAAATTTCACATTTAAAAAAATCTAGTGTTTGATCATCATATATAAATATTTATTAGAATGCAAAGACTGCAATATATTTTTGAGCAACATTGTAATCTAGTTGCTCAAAAATATATTTTGCAGTATATTTATTAAAGAGCCATAAGGCACTGGGTAATGGCATTACAAATAAACATTAATATTTTTTAGCCACAAAACGACTCTAATTTGCCTCTTTGATTTGGAATTCTCTATTTAACCTTAATTACTACACTAATTGTAATATAAATATTAGAAGAAATATATACAAATATTAGAAGAAAAATATTTTAAGTGGTCATTTATTGACAATAATTATTGCACAAATAGTATTTAATACCAAAAGATCTCCTCAAAATATTCAATAAATATAATTTAACTAAAATATAGTTAAAGTTATAAAATATATATAAACATTTATTTAATTGAAAAATAGTTACGGTGTATGGTCACATTTGGCCATCAATGAGTATGAGTGTGACCAATTAGTAAGGAATACCTGAGGGCCAAGGCCGGACTTACCATTGGGCTTGACTGGGCTCAAGCCCATGGGCCCCGCCCAAAATATAGGGGGCCCCGTCATTTTACGTTTGGTTTTTTCAATACATCAGTCATTTCATTTTTATTTTAAAGTTTGTGGAAAACTGGCAGCCAAAAGTGGCCCGCCAGTGATGATATATCTGGCCCGCGCCCGCATCTGCCGAATCTGGCAGATTGTTTTAATAGCGGCTGGGTCTGAAACATATTTGCCAGTGTAACGGAGGCAAGGTTTTTTTACGGTCTATGAGCCAAGCTAACGAGAACTGTGCAGGTAAACTCCTGTCATTTAAAGAGATGCTTTCCTCGTCTAGTGTGCAAGCGTGGTGTGAGCATGGCGTTTCTGTTGCGTGTCAGCCACGGGGCGGCTGCCTGAGGGAAGCCCTATACTTCATGTTAAATATAAATATATTGCCTTTGATACAGCAAAGACAACGTCGGCAGTCGCCTATTGACCATACATATGGTATTGACGGCAAAATAGGCTACAGAACATTTTATTCTGTATTGACAGGTTTAATATTTCAAAATCGATAATTATGTTGTTTTTTATTATTATAATTAGACCTATATCTGCATTTATGTTAACCTACAGACTTTCACACATGAAAATGTCATTTTTTTAATATGTATTCGTGTCAAACTGGCATGTAAACATATTTTCCTAATCTATTTTGCCTGGAAACGCTTCCAACACGCTCGCATATCGCGTGAAAAATAGGCGTCTCTTCTATTTGAAGCATGCACGCGTTTTCCGCGCGGCTCGGACCGCACGTGTGACGCAGGCAGTATGCAAGCTCTTTTCGGTGGGAGCCGAAATAAAAACGGACACGCCACGCAGCCGAGACGCTCACGGCACGCTTGCAGTGTGTCTCCTGTGCGAAAAGACTCGAGTTCGAGCCCTGCCTGGAGCGGGCAGTGCGAAACTAGGTAGGCTACATCAACATACACTTATTATCAAAATTTTCTTTAGTGATCTTGCCTTCAAAATAATACGAAAAGCTTCAATCGGTGGTCATATAAATAAATTATCAGTTTTTTTTTTTTTTGACATGTAACTATATACCAGTCACCGTTTGAAATTAGCTTTCCACTTCAAATAACGATTGGATCGATTGTATTGTGAAGCCACCAGATGGCGACAAATTTCTTTAAAAAAAAACATTTGTCATTGAATCGTTCATTCAGGAGATTCGTTCAAAGATGGTGATTAATCTATGAAACAGTTGTATTTGATTGAGGAATTGAATCATTCATTCAAACCCGAGTTTTTTTTTTTTTTAAATAAATAATTCAGATTATTTTTTTAATTTTTTTTTATAGACTTCAGCAATTAACATACATTGTTATTTTGTTTAGTTGTTTGTTCAGAATCGTGATCTCTATTTTTATTCTCAGTTTATCCAGAATTGTGTTGCTCTAATACATAGCTTGTGTATCATTTTGCTCTATCTAAAGTAATGTATAGAAGGTAGGGCCCGGAAGTGACTCAAGCCCAGGGGCCCCCACCACCCTAAGTCCTGGGCTAAATACAAGAATAACATTAATGTTACAATGTTGCATCTCTATCACTCTCCATAATAAAACGATCCTGTAAATATGGCTGACTTAATAATCAATACACACTAACACTATGCTGTACTGTTCACCAAAACTTGCAGCAAACATCTGTACAGTGAAACTGTTATCCGCTTAAGCTGTGACTGATATTATGTACGTTAAACTGGTGTCCACTTTCTAGCCATGCTCTTCCATTAGAAAGAGGTGCAGTAGTCCAGAGATCCAAATATCAAACAACTTTAATGCGGTTGACAGAAGTATACCAAGGTATTGGTTTCAGTGGTTTCCTACAAATGTAGAAATATAGTGTTACAACATTATACAAAATTACTGAATTAAGATATACATACTTGCATATATAAGTCCCATTTCGTATGAATATACAGTTATGATAAACAGAGTGTTAAACTATGACACAGATACAATAATATTGCGTTGGTCAAAATGACGTCGTTATAGCACTCTTAAGATTAACACCATAATTCCTTTACTGACTAACAATCAGTTACTTTAAGGAAACAAATAAATAATAGGTACAAATGGCATTCTAAATGTGGCATCAACATTAATTTCACTAAGTTTACATTGTATCATACCAAATGTGACTGCGATAGTGAAACTGCTGAGTCATAGTCTCAACGCGAATAGTCTGAACGTGACGATAACAAACCAAATAACTCACTTTTAAGCAAATTAATCATAATGATTCAAGCATTTAGCATTTAGTAGTTACTTACTTGTCAATAACGCACACAATACTGCCCAATATAGAACAATAACAAAGAACAGTCTTCACTCCGTCTCCACTGCGTACGATCTAGTTCAGTATAACAGGAACATCGTTAGAATACACTACTTTAGATATGTGCAGTACGTTACTGCCACCTGCTGGCTTTGTTGGAACTTAGAGAACTTTGTACAGCCGCCCCACAAATATACTTTACATATTTGTAATTAAGCAAAGTGCTCTGATTAGTCTCTAAGAATTGTCATCCTTATCTGTCAATTCAGGTAACACAATCAGCTTAGCTACAGAGCGAGTATATGTACGGTCTTTGATGTTTACCTCTGCAGTGCGTACATTACCATCATCACTTGTAATGATTCTTGTGACACGGCCCACCGGCCACAAAGCTCTAGGTAGTTGAGGGTCAACAACCATAACCACTTGTCCCGTTTTAAGATTAGGAGAAGAATTCTGCCATTTGTGACGAAGTTGCAAACTGGGCAAGTACTTCCGGATGAACTGGCTCCAAAAGTGATCAGCTATTACCTGGCTGTGTCGGTAGCGCTTGCGTCCCAATAGATCACTTGGTCCATACACAGCTTGTGGAAGGGAGGCATCCCGCCGCCCCATTAGCAGCAAGTTGGGTGTGATTGGATCAGGATCAGAGATGTCTGATGACACATATCCCAAAGGTTTTGAGTTCATTATGCCCTCAACTTCAATCAATACAGTCCTTAGTACCTCTTCTGAAAGTATCAGGTCTTTTAAGACTACCTGCAGTGAGGCCTTAATGGATTTGATTTCTCTCTCCCATGCTCCTCCGAAGTGGGGAGCATGCGGTGGGTTAAATCTGAAATCAATATTCTGTTTAGCTAGCTGCTCTTGTAGCTCAGGTTCTAGAGAAGCAAAGGCTTCCTGTAGTTCCCTCTCTCCTCCACGAAAGTTTGTGCCTTGATCACTGAGGAGTTCATAAGGTTTGCCTCGTCTTGCTACAAATCTTCTGAGTGACATTAAAAAGGAATCGGTGTCCATACTACTAAGAAGGTCTAAGTGTACGCACCTTGTTGTTAGGCATTTAAATATAATACCCCAACGTTTTTCATGTCGTCTCCCAATTTTTATTTGGTAAGGACCGAAGCAGTCAACTCCAGTGGACCAAAAGGGGGGTTTAAAGACACGCAACCGTGCTGAGGGCAGATCAGCCATTTTAGGCACAGTTGGTTTCTGACGCCACTTGATACACTCTGCACAATTCCTTTGATGTTTTTTGACAGCTTGTCTACCCTTTAGGATCCAGTAAGTCCTCCTCAGTTCAGAGAAAACTCTATCTGGGCCAGCGTGGAGAAGCCGATGGTCAAAGTCTTTGATCAGTAACTTTGTCACTGGGTGATTGGGTTCAAGCACTATTGGGTGGATTTCATCCTCCTGTAGTATTTCTGCTTTACGAAGCCGGCCTCCAACCCGAATTACACCAAGGAATTGGTCGTAGGTTGGAGAGAGTGTTTTCAGGCGGCTACTGGCTGGCACTGGTTTCTGCATCTGAAGTGCTTTGAATTCCTCAGGAAAACTTTCAGTTTGCGCTCGACGGAGCAGTTCAACTTCAGTTTGAATACGTAGCTCAGCAGACATTGAAGGTGCGGTCTCTCCATGAATGTGCTGATATGCAGCATCCACCAGCTTATTCCAAGACTCATAATTTGTTAGATCGAGGGTTAGTTTAGCAAGAACTGAGATGGTGCCACAGAAGGTAGTCTTGCGTAACTCTTCCCTTTCCTCACAGTGTAGTGGGGGACATACAGGCCATTGATCGGTAGGTTGGAAAAGGAAAGAGGGGCCATCCCTCCAGCGGCAGGGAGAAGACAATTCCAACAATGTTCTTCCTCTTGTTATATCATCTGCAGGATTGCTGTTGGAATCAACATACCTCCAGTTCTCAGTTCCGACCAGATCTTGAATCTCTGAGATTCTGGTTCCCACAAACACTTTATACTGGCAAGACTCTGATTTGATCCAGCTCAGTACTATTGTAGAGTCAGACCACATTGTTGTTTGTCTGAGAGTGAGGCTGAGTTCAGTGTTTAGTACTCGAGCTAACTGGGCTCCCGTCAGTGCTGCACAGAGCTCTAGGCGGGGAATAGAAAGCTGCTTTTTCGGTGTAACCCGGGACCTGGCCATAACAAAGGATACGTGGATGTCTCCCTGCTTGTCCTCCGCTCTAAGATAGGCAACTGACCCATAGGCCTTCTCTGAAGCATCACAGAAGACGTGAAGATCGATATTAACAGAGTGAGAGTCGGCACATGAGTGGAAGTAGCATCTTGGCAGGTATATGTTCTGTAGGTTGGGAAGTTCCTTTTCCCAGGTTTGCCATACAGAGAGAAGCTCGTCGTCAATAGGATTATCCCATCCTCTGTCTCTCTTCCAGAGAGCCTGAATGAGGACTTTGGCTCTTGTGGTGTATGGGATGATAAATCCAATAGGATCGTATTGGCTGGCGAGCGTTCGGTACACATTTCTCATGGTGGGGATTACATCCGATATAGTTGGTTGCTTGTAACCAATAGTGTCAGAGATGCAGTGCCACTTTAGTCCGAGAGTAGATTCCTGAGGGTCTACTTTGTCTTCCTTAAGCCAGAGTTCACAGTTTTGTGATCTTGCGTCAGCTGGCAGGTGAGCTATAACATCTGGGACGTTGCATGCCCACTGTCGTATTTCAAAGCCTCCTGCAGCAAGAAAAGTTCTGAGCTTATTGAGGAAGTCTTTGGCCTGTGTTGGGCTTTGGAAGGACTGGAGGCAGTTATCTACATAGAAAGCATGCAGAACAGATTCCATAATATCCTCATGGCCTACTACATGGTCTCTGACATACCGTTGGAGAGCATAAACTGCACAGCAAGGGCTGCAGGTCGTTCCAAATGGCAATACACGCCATTCGTAGATGTCCGGACTGCGCTCCCTCTCCATGTTCCTCCAAATGAAACGAAGTAGTGGTCTATCCTCAGGGAGAAGCCTCACCTGATGGAACATGGCTTTAATGTCCCCACTGATTGCTACGGCATGCTCTCTAAACCGTAAGAGTACGCCAAGCAGGGATGGACCAAGGGTAGGTCCAGGTAACAGATTGTCATTCAGACAGGCCTGCTGGTAGCGGTAGGAACAATTAAAAACCACCCTGGCCTTGCCGTTGTGGTATACTATGTGATGGGGTATATACCACGACTCAGGGGATTTGTTAGCTTCATCTGATGTGATCTTCGTAGCATAACCTGCTTTCTCCAGCTTGTCGATCTCAGCGTTATACACAGCCGCTTTTTCAGGATTAAAGCTCAGTTTGCGTTCGGTAGATCGGAGAAGAGCCATTACAGCAGTAGGGGAAGCTTGGAGGCGTACAGCATTCTTTCGACGGATAAGAGGTGTAGCATAACGACTCACTCCGTCTACTAGGACACGTGCCGTTTTCTCTTCAAGTATTACCATTGCAGCTTGGTCTTGCTTGGAACGAGTAATATCCTTGATGTTCTGGAATGGCAGGGTGTCAATCTGCCAAAGTCTTTCGATATGCTGATGTAAGGCATTCGCTGGGGAAAGAAACGCTGTGTGTAGGCAGGAGCTTTCAATTACCGGGTGATTCAGAAAGGTTGTGGGCCCTTGGATTGTCCATCCAAGCAAAGTTTGAGTAGCTACAGGAGTTCCTGGAGAACCTAGGTGGACAGGACTGATCGGAGTTATCAAATGTGGATGATCAGATCCGATGAGCATCATAGGCTGAACATTGCTGAATGTCTTTATTGGAATTCCCTTCAAATGCTGGTACTTCTGCTGCAGGACATCCGCAGGGCATGACTGTCGAGCCAGGTTCAATTCACTAGCTGAGAAGGCGTTTAGAATCTGGAACTTAACTCTTGTGTTAGTGATGGCAGCCACTTCTAGAGACACAGCGACCCCGTGGAGCTGAACAATATCCTGTCTGATTGTTCTCAGGGCTAATGTTTCATCAGTACCTTTCAGTCCGAGATGTTTCACAGCAGCTTCCAATAGGACTGTCCGCTCCGAGCCATCATCTAATACTGCAAAGGTATCAAGGGTTATCCGTCCATTACGAAGCTGAATAGGGATGACCTTTAACATGACTCTCCCTGAATGGCTACTTTTATCCAAGTAGACAGTATGAGGGGACGTACTGAGGGTGAGAACACTGGGAGTATTGTTAGTTGCAAGTTCATGTAGAACATCTAGATGTTGTCCACCACAACTAGAGCAAGGTTTCTTTAGTGTACATTTGTCAGGCTTGTGACCGCGGCCACACCGCCAGCACCTGTCTTTCTCCTTTATCCAATTAGTCTTTTCTGTCAGGTTCAACTTGCCAAACTCAGCACAAGCACTAAGATAGTGTTCTTGATTATTACAGTGAGGGCAGAAAGGCTTAAATCGTTCTCTTCTCTTGGAGGTAGCTGAGACTGCAACACAAGGGGAAGTTGTGCGGGATGTGAATTCGTCTTTGTTCTCCTGCTTATTGCCAAGAAGTATGGTGGTAGTCCGAAATTTCTGCTGCTTTGGCTGTCTTGACTCTCTGCGTGTGGGCTCCAGGTGAGCTGCCTCTGACACTCTGCGGGAGATCTGTATAGCCTGAGATTTCTTCTCAAGCCATCGAGCAAAATCAGGGAGAGTGTAGGTTCGTGTAGTGCCACTCATGAGAATTCCTTGGGCCAGACAATGTTCAACAAAGGAGTCTCGGTAAGTGACGGGTAACTTGGTTAGTAATGTGTCTACATGAGACCCGCATTGTAGTTCAACACTAGCAGGACCATCCAGTGTGCTCAGCATACCCACTAAAGTGTTAACGGCAGCAGCGAAGTCCTCAAAGGCTTGGGCATCGCCTGTTTTTACTGTAGAAGCATTAAGGATTTCCTTTAGTTCACTTTGGACCAGCTGCCTGGGTTGTCCATATCGTTGTTGTAAAGCCTGCATTGAATGGGTGTATGGCATTGGGCTGTTAACGAACCGCTTAGCTACCTGGTAGGCAGTGGGCAATTTCAAATGATCTAGTAGAACTTGGTACTTATAGTCCTCAGTTAAATGCGGATGAGGTCCAAGTATGCTGTCTAGGCCCTTCTTGAGTAGGAGGAAGTCACTCTCCTTTCCAGAAATGAAAGGTAGCAGCTTAGGTTTCGGTATGCCATAGGAAGCAGTGATAGCCATCTCCATAAGACTTGGCATAGCAGATGGATTTGGGTAGGTAGTCAAAGTAGAGGCTTGCATGGGAGGTGGGTATCCAAGGGTTGGAGCTGGTACAGGTACATACTGTGGTACGAAATAAGAAGAATGAGGCAGGTGACCTTGTGTGAATGATCGCTGGGGTGGAGAATGGTATGCTGTTTGGGTTGTTGGCGCATTCGGAGAGAATGGTGCTATTGTTGGTTGCTGTGCTGGCATGATGTGTGTTTGAGTTAATATTGGTGGCCGCAGGAAGGACTGCGGTGCCGGTAACTGTGGCTGAAGCTTCACTTGTGAAGGCATCTGAGGCATTGAACATGCCCTAGGAATTTGCTTGGGATGTACAGCTGGTTGAAACCCTGTCACAGCTGCTGGACGAGCAAGCGGCACTGATGGTAGAGAACTGAAAGTCTCTGGATTTCGTTGAGCTCCCGGGGGCTGAGATAACTGTGGAGCAGGCATTATCAGCTCATTGCGTTGTATAGCTGCATCAGAGTTTAAGCATTGCATGACTGAAATGGGGGAATGAGTCAGTTCACTTTCCAAGTGATAATCAGGATTGAAAGGTAAGGGAGAGGGACTTTCATAATGCAAAGAAGGTCTTTTTTCATATGAAACACGTCTCACGCTGTCCATTTCTACCTGCAAGCCTCTCATTTCGCCGACCAGTCTCTTAAACCGCGACTCTAAATGTTGCAATCCTGACTCGTTGTCTCTGCTGACAGTTATAGCTGGTGTAGAGGTCGTACGCATCACCTGACGGGGGGGAAAGATCTCAGTTCTTGCTTGATTTGATTCCATCAACACAGGAGGGATGTTTTGAGATGGTGGATAGCTGTACACAAAGTCCTCCAGATAGGCTGGTACCCTCCGGGTACGGGCTGGCCGAGGACTGATTGGTGGCTGGCCATCATAATAGTCTCTGGACGTTGCCATGGCGTAGTCAGTGAAAACTCCGGCTCGAAGGACCATTTGTGACTGATATTATGTACGTTAAACTGGTGTCCACTTTCTAGCCATGCTCTTCCATTAGAAAGAGGTGCAGTAGTCCAGAGATCCAAATATCAAACAACTTTAATGCGGTTGACAGAAGTATACCAAGGTATTGGTTTCAGTGGTTTCCTACAAATGTAGAAATATAGTGTTACAACATTATACAAAATTACTGAATTAAGATATACATACTTGCATATATAAGTCCCATTTCGTATGAATATACAGTTATGATAAACAGAGTGTTAAACTATGACACAGATACAATAATATTGCGTTGGTCAAAATGACGTCGTTATAGCACTCTTAAGATTAACACCATAATTCCTTTACTGACTAACAATCAGTTACTTTAAGGAAACAAATAAATAATAGGTACAAATGGCATTCTAAATGTGGCATCAACATTAATTTCACTAAGTTTACATTGTATCATACCAAATGTGACTGCGATAGTGAAACTGCTGAGTCATAGTCTCAACGCGAATAGTCTGAACGTGACGATAACAAACCAAATAACTCACTTTTAAGCAAATTAATCATAATGATTCAAGCATTTAGCATTTAGTAGTTACTTACTTGTCAATAACGCACACAATACTGCCCAATATAGAACAATAACAAAGAACAGTCTTCACTCCGTCTCCACTGCGTACGATCTAGTTCAGTATAACAGGAACATCGTTAGAATACACTACTTTAGATATGTGCAGTACGTTACTGCCACCTGCTGGCTTTGTTGGAACTTAGAGAACTTTGTACATAAGCCATTTAAATGCATTGACACAGCGCTAGAAGTATTGAGCGCTCTGGGCCACGTGACCATCACTGGGAAAAATGACTCAGTGGGGTTGTAATTGTAACAAACAAGAAATCTGTATCAACAACTAAATCTATGTTTGGTACTTTACTTAATATTTTGAATATGAAATTAATATAATGTTGCTGTAAATACATGTCTTTTACAATTAAATATTGTGTGTATTATCTTAAGTAATCTTTATTAGGCTTTTTAGATGTGCCTTTTCGAGATAATTTTTAAGTAAAATTTATTTAAAACACTAAACAAGTGGATATGGCGGTTGCAAAACAACAATGACCGAGGCACCGAGTGACCGAGCTCGCCATTTTTATGGGTGACAGGACTGGATTTGCACTGCTGGCAACCCAAAGACAATAAAAAAGGTAAGAAGAATGACATTAATTGTGAACTGTATAATTGTTGATGCTTTAAATATAAACCTATATACAATAATAAGGCTAAATGTTAGTTTTATTGATAAATACTGCATTTGCCTCGAAATGCATGGCTTGACTAAAGAATTCGCGCCCGCGTTTTTTGTTGACTAACTTAGGCTACTTCTATTTTTATATTTTATCTTCAGGATTAAGTGTGTGATAAGGATTCATTTGGATTTTACATTTGTAATTTAGTTTGTTGTAATTTGGGTGTGTTCAATGCGTTGAAAATGTAAAAACGTCATAAATGAGTGAGTTGGAAATGGCTGTATTTGTTTGGAGTTGTCATGCTGGAAAATCATTATATGTATTTTTTCTCTCGAAATAAAGTTTCACTTCGAACTCGTGTTCTCATTTATGACCATAACGTCAGCGTCATTTGACAGGGACAGGGCTAAAATCTTCTCCGTAACAAACTGCACTGTAAGTAATCAGTTTAATGGTCGAATGCTTTAAAAATATGCAATGATAAAGCTAGGTAATTTTAAACAAATGAGCATTTAATGCATGAAGTATGTTCCCTAAACTGTCACATGTGGGAATTCTTTGATTAGCCGAATTCAGCTTAGTAACATTAACAGTGAAGTTACAGTTACAATCGATATCGCTTCCCGTCTCGTTTTCTGTAACGTTAGTCACTATAAAGCATAGCCTATTACTTTTAACGTTTTTATCCCGTCGGGATTAAGCATGTGAGTTACCATAGTTAGGGATAATTGCGTTTATGTTTGTAGTTTTTAACTTGGATTGCGTGTTTAATATAACTAAATTAAAATGCAGTCTTTTCCTTAATTTTCAGATTAAATAGACCTGTAAATAATGTCTGTTTTTCAACTTTGAATAAAACTTGTAGGTAGGCCTAAGTGTTTGAACAAATATGTTGGAATGGAGAAGTGTATGCGTTTGGGTAACATAACATAGCCTACTTGTTTTTTGTGCTTTTTTAAGGAGTTTGCTGAGGCTCATCAGTCACAAATCTTAACGTTATCCGTTAGAGGCCGCCTGCACCGACAAAGGTAAGACATAGATTAAATATAAATTGACAAATTGATGAATGCTTTATATATTTATGGATGTATTTTTTATTGGGTTTTACACAAATTAACTCTTTATTGCACGTAAAAATAGGTTAATCAATGATTTCCCGTCACTTTTGTCTTGATTTGTAACATTAGTAGCCTACTTATGAAACGGTTGTCGCTAGTTGTAACTTTTTAAAGATTTAAATCGCACATGAAAAAAATACTATAGTATAGTAAAATTACTATAAATGTATACACAGAAGTGTATTTCAGTAATACTACAGTAAATACTACAGTAAATTGTAGTAGCCTATGGGTTCTCACAGGTTTTTGAATCTGTATAGGTTGGATATCGGACATGATATGGTTTTCAAACCACATTTGGAAGTGGCTCAGATTGGATGTGGGGAAGAAAATCAGATTTCGTGCTTTTTTGCTTGTTTACACGTGTGCAACAAATTCTGATCTGTGGTAGATGAGAGTAAAAATCTGATGTATTTATTGTGCCAGTGTAAACACAACCAAGGTGCACTGTTATGGTCAGGAAAGACCTTGAAACCTTACACATTGGTACGTGTGACGTGTGACATTACACAATGACGTGCCTTGAATTTAGTTGTAATATATGTTTGCACCCCTAGAGACCGCCAGAGCGCTCCCAGACATTTGTAGTATCCATAGGGTTAGGGTAGTATCCACAAGAAGAAGTCATGACCAGCTTTCTAAGCGGGCAAAGACAGCGTGGGAGCACTTTAAAAATGAGAGTGACGAGGCGAAATGCAAGTATTGCAATGCGGTGCTTACCGCATTTTTCAGGCTATAAGTTGCTCCGGAGTATGAGTCGCATCAGTCAAAATATGCGTCATGAAGAGGAAAATAACATACGTCGCACTGGACTAAAAGTCGCATTAGGGCAGAAGCAGAGCGGGAGCCGCGCGCGCTGTGCATAACGGATCAGAAGAAAGAAAGTTTGAAGTGAGAAACTTGTGAATGACTAGAGAAAAGCAGACGTTACTTTAACTGTAATGAAGAAAACAAAAAAGCTGATCGCGGACTGAAAGCAAGATGGCCAGAGCTGAAGGGACGAGTCCACAGATGCTTGAACTCTCTGCCGGGAGAGGCTCATCAGCCGCGCGAGTCAAACGAATCATTCACGAGTCTGTGTGAATCATTCTCGGCTGCATATTTTACTAACGTTACATGCTCTAATCATGCAGGCGCCCTCGCGGCCACTCGCATTGCTCGTGAACTGGAGCGCATCTCATCCTAATTTAACGAAACTCAGCGTACGCCTCGCAGACATGAAATAGATCTTAAGAAACTTGAAATGTCTTTTAACAATTTAAAACGAAAAGAAATAGGCTACTCTCTGATTGTGTAATCCATGATGTGCATTTCTCTCTATAGGCGCATTCACTACGGAGATGGTGGTCGTCAAATTAATAAGCTAAAAATAACCCTGACGCACACTATGGTTAACCGAGTATTAACCGCTAAGGGCCTCGGTTAACGGTTAATGAAAAACTTGAAAACGTGCAGCCCTAGAATGACATAAGGGTGAGTAAACGATCACATTTTTGGGTTGAACAATCATATTTTTCAAGAGTTAACACATCATTTAAGTAAGACACTGATATCTATCTTTCATGAGGCTATTAAATTTCATTAAATCTATTAAAAAGTTAATAAAACTTTTAAAGAGGAAAAAAAAGCTTTGTCCTTAATTCATGGGATCCAGACTTTAAAGCTGTTTTATAGACTATAGTTTAACTGTAGGCCGGTTTCATTTAAATGTAAGATCATGGTAGTCACAAACCTTGTTCCTCATTATATGGCTATATGGTTTCTAAAACTATATAAAACATACATAATAAACTATTATATTTATAAGTAAAAAAAAAAAATGTAAACACCTGTAGAAAACAGCCTCTATAAAAGTGACTTATATTCTGCAATATTAATTTAAGTAATATAGCAACATTTTTAATAACTGTTTCTTCCAATATTTCTCCGCTGTTAGCTGCAATGTAAATTGTGGTTCTGCTAAAGTAAAGCGTTTTTGTGTGTTGCCGTTTTCTACTTTACCTCGTCATGAACACATGCTCGCGGTTGTTTTCAGCTGATTCAACACAGAACTGTAATGTTCCCATATCACACGATTGTATAAAACTAAAGTTGGAGTCAAAGTGCTGTATAGAGCAGCATTTAAACGCAGTGTACGTTCGTCAGCGGCTGCGCTGTGCGGATATTCACCTTTGCAGTTCCATGCGCTCAAATACTAATAAATAAATAAATAGAAAAAAAACGCCTAATATGGAGGGGAGGTCTCTCGCTTCGGCTTGTCAATTCAGAAGACAAACCAATGGGCTGCTGTCGCTGCATTTTGTCAGTGGTAGCCTACAAATTTTTTTTTTTTTTTTTTTTTTTTTTTTTTTAAACACTACCGGCCCCAAAGTGCGTCGGCCCTCCGGGCAAATGCCCGGTATGCCAGATTACCAGTCCAGCCCTGCATCTGACGCACAGAAGGCAATGGCACGTCACTATGCGTATTGGCACATCAGGTCTTCATTGGCATGTGCCAGTGGATAGTGTCACTGACATTATCGTGACACACTGACACACACCTGATTGACACAGAGTCGCAGAACATGTCGCCGTGTGTCCTGACACCTCCAGTAGTGACTGACAGATTAATTGAGCACCTATACTGATGTAATTATGACACAAAATCCTAAATAAATAGCCTAATTGTGTAATATTTTACATATCAATAAAACGCATTAAAGTCAGCAATATTTTTTCAAACATGTTTTTTGTGTCACATCTGTGTCTGATTGGCATGTGCCACTGAATTTTTTGTAATATGTCACAAACTGTCCATTCTAGGAAAGACACGAAAATAAATCTATCATGGGTCACCAAGAATGACACATTAAAATTAACATCCGTTACTGTAAACTGACTGTAATGTGTTACACAATTAGGCTATTTATTTAGGATTTTGTGTCACAATTACATCAGTATAGGTGCTCGAATAATCTGAATCTGTCAGTTACTACTGGAGGTGTCACGACACACGGCGACATGTTCCGTGACTCTGTGTCAGTCAGGTGTGTGTCAGTGACACTATCCACTGGTACATGCCAATGAAGACCGGATGTGCCAATACGCATAGTGACGTGCCATTGACTTCTGTGCATCAGATGCATGTCACTTAATGTTAATACTGCTACTGTGTTTATCTGCTGACCCCAGGGTGTCCCAGATATAGGTGTGTTTGTTGCTTCAGCAGAACACAAATGAAGATTTTTAACTCCAACCGTTGCTCGTATAATGCATGTCAACGGGGTGTATTTCTATGAGAGTAAAAAACACACATACATACGAATCCATATTAAACCCTGTGGCTCGTGGCGACACATTGATGTTTTAAGACACAAAATGATTGGTTTCTGAGAGAAACCCAAAGGTATTTATATCCTTTTTCATCTAGTTTATTCCCAACACCATTACTTCTGCCGAGTAAGTTCAAAGTCCAGGTGCAAATATATATTTTAGATTCCTCATTAGTGCCCGTTTGTGCCTGCGTGGATCGGTTGAATGAGGCATCTATGTAAATATATCTATGATCGCGCCGAGACTTTGACCTTACTCGGAGGAAGTAATGGCTTTGGGAATACTAAATGAGACTCATCTGATATAAGGCAAACAAATAACACAAATACTGTTGTGTTTCTGGCAGAAAGCGATCATTTCTTTCTGATGTCTCTTAAGACATCAATGTGTCTCAACGAGCCAAAGGGTTTAATATGGATTCATATGCCTGTGTTTTTTACTCTCATAGAAATACACCCCATTGACATCCATTATACGAGCAACGGTTGGAGTTAAAAATCTTCATTTGTGTTCTCCTGAAGAAACAAACACACCTACATCTTAGATGCACTGGGGGTCAGCAGACAAACATCAAATTTGCATTTTCGGGTGAACTATCATTTTAAAGGGTTAGTTCAACCAAACATTTTTATTCTGTCATTAATTCCTTTCCCTCATGTCGTTCCAAACCCGTCAGACCTTCGTTCATCTTCAGAGTACAAATTAAGATATTTCTGATGAAATCTGAGAGCTCTCTGACCCCTCCATAGACAGCTATTTAATTAAAGGGATACTTCAGCGCTTTTTCATATTAAACTATGTTATTCCCTTAAAGGGGGGGGGGGGGGGTGAAACACTCAGTTTCAGTCAGTGTCATGTCAATCTTGAGTACCTATAGAGTAGCATTGCATCCTGCATATCTCCGAAAAGTCTTAATTTTTTTAATAATTATATAAGAAAGATGCGCTGTTCCGAGTCTTTCCGAAAAAAGCCGAGCGGGTGGGGGCGTGTCGTGTGAGTGGAGCTAAATAATGACGTGTGCGCGCTGCTGCTATTGTGTTGAGTCGAGTGCGTCGTAAAGCTGTGTCATCCCTAACAGCGGGAAAAAAACTTTATTCAAAATAAAAATATGGCTTTTAATCAGATACAGCCATACATCTATGATCCGGAATCAGACCCAGAGGCTGCAGTTGAACAGGAGCAGCAGCAAAAACGACTAGAGCAGGACGTCTGTATGTGGTACAAGTTATACACTAACTATATAATATGCTTAGCGGCTTGTGTTATTTACATATTTATACTTGAATTATATCGTCGTATTTTTGTCTTTGAAGGTGTACATGTGGGAAGTGCAGTTGTGCACGTGTGTTTGTGTGTTTACGCGTGGTTTGTGTAGACAGTAAGCGGACTAAAAAAAAACCAGACATTTGAAGCACAGTCTCACTCACCCTTCTAACGTTGGGACTGCTCCATCCTTCAGCATTAGGCGATTGGGAAAATGCGGCGTCGAGCTGGGCCTTGTTTATGAAACAGTCGGCACCGAAATGCAGCGAACAGATATAAACATTCGCGCAACTCAGTTGCTGATCCGGAAAAGCAAATTACATCCACTGTTGCCTTAACGCGGGGTTTTGGAGAATCTGTGCAGGACTGTCTTGGTCTGGCAACCAAAAACGCACTTTTTTGGTGACATTATGTGCTATGTGTAATTGTCACCTGTCCAGCATCCTACAAACTAGCGCTTTGATGGGCGTAGGCTGTTGCTTTCGCTCTCTCCCTCTCTCTCTCTCCCTCTCTCTCTCTCACGCGCTTCCGGTAGAATTGTCCGTAAGGCCCATACAAGGAAATTCCGCCCCCATTAACGTCAAAGGGGACGCATGATCTCAAAAAACTTGCCGAAACTTATGACTAACCGGGAGTAGTATTTTTGACAAAGAAATACTCCCATCAAACGTCCACCTTAACTTTTGAAACTTTGTCTATGTTTAGTATGGGAATCCAAGTCTTTAACAGTGTAAAAAGATCAGTATGCATGAAACAGCATTTCACCCCCCCTTTAACTAAAACGAGTTGATACATACCTCTCTCGTCTGATTGTGTGCACTTAATCTCTCTGACGCGCTGTGACGATCTGATAGCATTTAGCTTAGCCCACTAAGCCCAGTTCATTCACTATGGTACCAAACAGTTAACACTTTCAAGGCCTTAAAGGTAGGAAATGCATTGTTAAAACCATCCATTTGACTCCAGTGGTTCAACCTTATTGTAATGAAGCAATGTTTGTTTTTGCACACAAAGCATATTCTCATCGCTTCATTACATAAGGTTGAACCACTGGAGTCACATGGATGATTTTAACAACGCATTTCCTACCTTTCCTACCTACTTTATTTCCTACCTGGAATGACATGAGTCATTAATGACAGAATTTTCATTTTTGGGTGAACTAGCCCTTTAAATTGGTGTTCACTTTTATTAGTGATTAATTTGTATCTGCTGATGTAATGTTTCTGATGTATTTGAATTTGATGTTTTAACATTGTTCAAAGCACTGTTTTAATTAGATGACTGAATTACTGTTCTCAGTGGGTTAAATGCCAATTGTCATTGAAAAAAACTTGTATGAATATGAAATGCTTTTGCTACTCTCTTGTATTACATAAAGTTTTTTATACACTGTTGTATTGCAATTTTAAATTGAATAAATGTTTTGTATTGAGATCCTTGTTTATGTTTCATTGTACTTTTAAAAGAAATAGAAAATGATATATACACTGTCGGGGCGGCAGTGGCTCAGTGGTTCAAGTACATCGTCTACAAACCGAAAGGTTGGTGGTTCAATCCCCGGTTCCACCTGACCAAGTGTCGAAGTGTCCATGAGCAAGACACCTAACCCCAGCTGCTCCCGACGAGCTGGATGGCGCCTTACATGGCTGACATCGCCGTCGGTGTATGAATGGGTGAATGTGAGGCAAAAATGTAAAGCGCTTTGGATAAAAGCGCTGTATAAATGCAGTCCATTTACCATATACACACACACACACACACACATATATATATATATACACATATATATATATATATATATATATATATATATATATATATACACACATATGTATATATACACACATATGTATATATACACACATATGTATATATACACACATATGTATATGTGTTCAACAAGGTATATATATATATATATATATATATATATATATATATATATATATATATATATATATATATATATATATATATATATATATATATTAGGGCCAGGACTCGATTAAAAAAATTCATCTAATTAATTAGAGGCTTGGTAAATAATTAATCGAAATTAATTGCATTTTAATTGCATATAAATATTTGACCTGAGAACAATGAGAAGGAATTTTTCACATGTATTTTTAGTATACCATTGAATAATGACTGAATACATAAGCTTAATCAACAAAATATTGTTTATTTATTTCAGTCCAGCAGACCAGCGCAATGTTTGCCATTAAGTTTAGCAAATGCATATTTATGATATTTGAGGCTCGATGTGCTGCGGTGATACGCTAATTCCTTGTTGCATAGCTTGCTCACAACCATGCTCTTGACGACGCTTCTATTCTTTCGTTTTTTAAAACAAAACTTCCCATCCACGGGGCCAAGCAAAGCGGTCTGATCAGCTTCTTCGTTCATGTTCACATGGTTTGTTGTTGTCGTGACTCCGGAGCGCTAGTTGGTGTTCCGGTCCGTCGAAACTCATTCATTGAAAAAAATTTTTTTTTTTTTGCGTAATTAATTAATTATTAATTACGTTAAAGTCACGTAATTAATTAATCTTAATTAGCGCGTTTAAGTCCCGGCCCTAATATATATATACATATATATATATAGTAACTTAGTGTGACTTACAAGGACAAATTTGCAAATATTACTTAAAATTTTATGTTGGATAAAATTATAGTTTGTAAATTGATAAAATTGAGTTGTCTTTACTTAAGAATACAAGTTGAAAACATGAAAAGACTAATAGGATATACTCAAATAAAAGGAGTTTAAAATACTCAAAATGCTGATGCAAATAGTTGCCTCAATTTTATTGAGTAAAATGGGCCCAGTATTTTTTACAGTGATAACCTTTTTCTGATACAATCGTGCTGAAAGCTTCTCTGGTTCAGAAAGCTTCACTTCGCCGCCCCTACTGTGTCTTACTCTTTTCTCCTGTTGTTGACTGTTGATGTAATGGTAAGGTGAACCAGGAACAGGCTGAAGACTCACAATCAAACATAAACTTTAATCTTAACTTCACAGGAACATGCAGATGGGCAATGAAAACACAACAGGTTAACGTGACAGTGACTAGACAAAGACTGAGTGAACAAGAGGAACTTAAATAGCAGACAAAAATGAGATTATTAACCAAACACAGCTGAACAACACTTAACTAATGCCAGTTACACTGACTAGGAAACATGACAGAATCAAAATAACTGTAAGACCAAACAGACAGACAGACAGACAGACAGACAGACAGGTGGCAGTTGTATCATTGATATATTTTCTTCTACGTACAGCACTTTAATAGAAACTTGCTGTTTTTATTCCTATTGGATATAATTTTTATTTTAACGATTCCGATTCTTATCGATTCCTAATTTTGAGTCCAATGAGATAGAAAACCTTAGATATCATTCAAATTTGAACAATTGAAATAAGCAGTTTTAAGATTTTTAGAGATTCGGGTACAGAAACTAAGCAAATGTATATTAGGCTAGGAATATTAGGAATATTAGGCTGCTGTCTCAAGTCGCTTCTACTCATTTGGAAGGGTCTCATGCAGCAGGACTCCCTCATGGAGAGCAGAAGCGCCCGTAAAACAAAATGCTATTGGTTGGATTGTGTCGGATGAAGAAAAGGAAAGGATGGTCTGCGTTAAAGTACTGTGGGGTGATACCACACATTAACATGAAGCCGGCGGTGGCTGCAGCCGCTTCGGTTCCTTCCTCGTTGACTTCAACAAAGGCTTTATGAATCACCTTTGACAGCACCAGGTCTTTGGTGGAGGTCATGCCTGAAAGGTTCACCTTCGTCTCGTCAAAAACATCCTCCATTCCCATGCTGATCAGAAGAGTCTTCATATCATATTTTTCCTCCATCTTGAATATCGGCAGAGACACTTGAACCTCATGTTCAAGCATGACTTCTGGTTTGGTCCACTCCATGAGCTTCTCGTAGGTCAGTGCCTTTTCAAGCTGGATAATAAAGAGAGACATGTCAGATTAATAACAGTTCAGTAATGAAAACATCTGGCTAATTAAGCATTCAAATCACCTTCTGAAGGCCAGTGGTGTCGTCTTCCATTGCGTTAGGAAGGATGATCAACATACTGAGATTCTTCCCGACATACGGCAGCTCCAGAACCTGACAGTTCATCTCTGGGATAAAGGCCAGAGGAAACTGCTCTTTTTGATGCATCATCTTCACTGGTTTAGTTTCAGTCTGCCAAACATCAATAGAAACACATTATAACCCCTCAGATTCCATCATGAATGTTAAAATATTTTTTTTAAAGCATGAAATCGCACCTTGTTCAGCTTAAACTGCTCATCTCTGGTGGCTTCCTTTGGGAATTTCTTCTCCCAGTTTCCCTTGAAGTAGATGGCGTTCACCAAGACCAGTCTCGTCATCGCATCAATGTCTCCTGGGGGCAGCAAGTCCTTGATCTTCTCTAAAATATAAATGGACATTGTTCATTTTGAGCAGTGATTTGAACTGACTGATTTTATATTTTTTACTAAAGCTCAACTCAAGAACCCAAGAAGCCAAACATGGCCCTTGAAAATACATTTTTGCTGAACCTAAAGTGCTGCAAAAAACATTAAATAACTTTTATTTTTAATTATGTTGAGTAAGTTTAAAATTCATAGTAAGTTTGTGGTTTTAACCTTGTGTTTTCTTCTCCACCCATTTGTTGATGTTGATGCGAGCAGCCTCTGATTTGGTCTTGAAGTCCACCTTCTCCAGTCCGGCTTCATAGTATATTTTTGCGTCATTAAGGAATTTCTGTAACATAGCAAACCGATTGAGGTGCAAATGATATTAGAGCTGAGAACATTTCCAGAACCTCCAGTGAATAAACCGAGTCTTACCTCAACAAACTGGTAGGATTGCTCTCCGTAGAGGCGGTTGGCAATACTCAACGCATACGGGACTCCTGGTTTGTTCAGCTCACTCATAAACTTCTTGAAGCTGGAATGAATTTGGTCCTCAGTTTTTTCCTCATGACATTTCTGTTTGCATAAACAATATCAGATAAATCAGATGAACCATTGACCACATACAGCCGTTCGTGCAATCATAGTCGGTTCCCAACTAACAAAAATATGTTTGACGAACGTTCTCATTAAGTTGATGAAAATGTAATGATGAAAATTAAAATGTTTTCTGCATGCTCTCTGAATGCTCAAAATGTAGTTTTTTTAAACATTTCATGGTAATGTTACTCTTGAATGTTCTCTGTTAACTGGGTCAGTGTGAGGTAAATATTCATACGAAACCTTGAGTTCAGCAGGCGTCGGAGGATTCTGGGTTTGTGCAGGTGGAGGATTGTTAAAGCCCAGGACCTGCACAGCATTATTATGGGAGAATTAATATAGATAACGTCAACATATATTGGCCCTCATTTATCAAAAGTGCGTACACCAAATTTCCAGCGTACACCTTGCGCACACCCAAACCCACGGTGACTTTGAGATTTATCAATATGGACGTTGGCGTACGGTGCGCTCAAATCCTACGCCAGCTCAGGAGGTGGTGTACGCACGTTTGAGTTAGTGTGAAAATGCGCAGAAAAACAATTCCTAACACCACAAAACGCACTGACAAAGATATGCTATATGACCCTGTTAAAAACCACAACAACAACATTTAGTGTTTATTTTTGTACAACATGAACGTCAATGTTTAATTTGTGTGACTTTACCAAAGCGTTTGATTTGTAGGCATATGTATTCCTCCAGTCGCGAGCCTGTGCACTTTATCTGGCGTTTCAGGCCCGTCTGGCCCGGCAGCTGCGCACGGACTGGGACTAAAATAATTCAGACTGACAAAATAATAAAAATGACCTTCTTCTTTTAAATAATAATAAAATCAATAAAAACGACATTCTTCTTCTGAATAACAAGCGTCATTAAGAATAATAATCATAATAATAATAATAATAAGAAGAATCTTACAAATTGTCATAGTTATTAATGTGAATGAATGGTAGTACTCCACATCACATCATCATCACTATTGTACACCCCAATACATGTGCCGTGATACGAAATTAAATGCTAATTGTTTCAAAACGTGCTGTAAAATAATGCAGTGATGGTAATTTATCATCCAAACAGCTTTAAACTGCTGGAGTGCGCTTCTCAACCTCCTAAGAGTACTCGTAATTTGGGTCCATATTTTGTTTTTGGTGCCTTTAATCCCACTCTTTAAACTCCCAAATACAACAATTTCTTTTTTTTTCTTTTTTTTTCACTTCCCTGGTGATGGTCGATGGGCACGTCTCAATCATCTCACTAGTCCACTAGTCAGGGCACTGATCAGGGAGTCAGCCCATTGACTTATGTCCTAATCAGTGCCCTGACTAGTGGACTAGTGAGATTATTGAGCGCGCCCGATCTCCACGTCGGAGAAGTTTCGCTTCTTTGCCGTCTTCTGTTTGTCCATGACGTAAAATGAGGGCGTGGGGGAGGCGGAGACTTGAATATATAGGGGCGTGTTATTGTAATGACGATCGTTTTCAGCCGCCGCATTTATCAAGGGCAAGTATTGCGTACACCTGAATTGCAGAGGTGCGCACAGCTTCATAAATCAGGCGGTGAGAGGAGTGTAAGCATAATCTTACGCCAACATATACACCAGTTTCTACGCAAGATTGATAAATGAGGGCCATTGTGAATGCACTACTCAAATATGCATTAGAATAGTTTAAAATGACAGCAAATAAATGATTATGTCAAACACATTCTTCACACAGTACCTAAATGAATAAGGACTAGTATCTAATAAATATGTATAAGGCCATCCTTAAAAATATTTTGTTTTGCAGTAACAGTAAAAAAAAAAAAAAAAGGGTCGGTAGGTAGGTGTATTTTTTTCTCTCCAAATTTTAATGTAAAAAAAAGGACATTTTTGGTGATGGTGATTACGTAGGTATGAATTTAAACAAATTAGCATATCGTGACGTCACTGACTGGGACTTCAAGCCGTGCCTTCGGGCGCATAGGCTAATTGCAGGCTATATAGACCACAAACAAATTGAAATATTTGTCAAAAACATGTTTATTGCATAAATTTCAGGTGCATTCATTAAGAAAAGGTTCCAACCACCGCTAGCTGTCATTGACTCTTAGCTGTCAACCCTCCCTTTTTTTTCCGGGTTTCTCGCGTATTTTAGCTCTTTTCCCGCTGTCTTCCCGTTTTAGTATTTTCCCCGTGATATGTTCCGTATTTTTACGCTCGATTGTGTTAACTCAGAACACACAACTATCTGTGTTTCTGAAGTGGCTTGCACTTGTTGTAGACCAACACATCTGGTGATATAGACTAGTGTTTTTGAATATTAAAAAGCAAAACGTTTATTTTTTATTCAATTAATTAAGTAGCTATAACCTACTCTTCACAGGTAAATATTACAGTAAACAAACATCACAGACAATGGCATACCATTTTTTTCAGACGTTTTATTTTTGTAATATGTATTCTCTCAGTTTTTTTGAAGAGACACTGCCCCTCTTTCCTCCTTCTTGGCAGCCTACATTTAGAATAATAGCTTTGATTAATGTTAATGATGAAAAAGGTTTAAAAATCGTGATTGTTTGGATCGTTTTCCTACCTTTTTTCAGTCATGGCACCCTTTGTAAATTTTCTACTTTTTTGGCACCCTCATACGTTACGCTAGGGGTTTAACAGTACAGATTGCTCACGGTTCGCTTTGTATCACGGTTTTAGGTTTACGGTTTCGGTACGGTTTGGTATTTGCCGTGCTCAGGGAAAGAAAGAACTACTGTCAAATAAAAATAAAGAAAATAAGAACAAAAAACTTAAATACAAGCAGCAGCAAAAATAAATACTATTGAGCAAAGATACTAATAAAATAAACAATGCTTTTCAGATTTTCCAGGTAGGTCTAACATTAGTTTTTAGGTAGAGAAATTGAATAAAGTAATGAAATGTAAAATAACGGCACATTTAACTGTTTAAATTAATAATTAATCCTTATTAAACTTACAAAAGCTATTCAATCAAGAGTAGTGAGTGACGTCCTTATCTTTTGTTTGACAGACAGCAGTAAAGGCTACTGCCCCTTTAAGACCTAATACAGGGATATGCTCGTCTTTCTCGACTGTATACTTAAGGCATATACACAGACTATGTCTGCTTGGATAGTCATCAAGATCGACATGTTGACATACTTTTTGTATGAGTTTGTCCGTTCAAGCGCAAGACTTGAAAGAGAACTCAATATTTGCGCGCTGTGAGACGTGCGCGCACTTTTGGACGAGCGCACAGAGACAGATCTTCTCACACTGCAGAGTTCTCATTCGCGTCTTCTGGAGAATATACTGGGTGCTGATGGCGAAAATGACTGGTCATACGGCAGCACTCGCATGCATTGAACACAGTGTACAAAGATAGACGGTTTTGCCCACGTTTTTCTTTTAATATCGCTGTTGTAGTGTAGCCTATCACTGAGGAACCAGCTCGTGTATCCATCGACAGAACCATGCATAAAGCATTATTTTTCAAGTTACAACCAGTGCCGCTTCTCCCACCACGCGTTGCGCGTAGTCGAGCAAAACACACGCTACCCATAGCAACCATAGACCGTAAAAAAGATAGCAACGCGTTATGACGTCGGCATTTCAGACTGACAGATACAAGATAAACGGCTTTTCCGCCATTTGTTACTGTTTTGTACACGTTGTTATATTAATTATAATTCAAATTCTGTTTTATTGGCAACAATATCCACAGCTTTCCTGCAAGTCTTAGTGGGCGTCGCCATGACACTCGATACTTCCGGTTGACGGTATCTCAGTTCCGGTTTAGCATAGGGCTGCACGTTTTCAAGTTTTTCATTAACCGTTAACCGAGGCCCTTAGCGGTTAATACTCGGTTAACCATAGTGTGCGTCAGGGTTATTTTTAGCTTATTAATTTGACGATCACCATCTCCGTAGAACGCGCCTATAGAGAGAAATGCACATCATGGATTACACAATCAGAGAGTAGCCTATTTCTTTTCGTTTTAAATTGTTAAAAGACATTTCAAGTTTCTTAAGATCTATTTCATGTCTGCGAGGCGTACGCTGAGTTTCGTTAAATTAGGATGAGATGCGCTCCAGTTCACGAGCAATGCGAGTGGCCGCGAGGGCGCCTGCATGATTAGAGCATGTAACGTTAGTAAAATATGCAGCCGAGAATGATTCACACAGACAGCGTTTGACTCGCGCGGCTGATGAGCCTCTCCCGGCAGAGAGTTCAAGCATCTGTGGAATCGTTCCTTCAGCTCTGGCCATCTTGCTTTCAGTCCGCGATCAGCTTTTTTGTTTTCTTCATTACAGTTAAAGTAACGTCTGCTTTTCTCTAGTCATTCACAAGTTTCTCACTTCAAACTTTCTTTCTTCAGATCCGTTATGCACAGCGCGCACGGCTCGCGCTCTGCTTCTGCCCTAATGCGACTTTTAGTCCAGTGCGACGTATGTTATTTTCCTCTTCATGACGCATATTTTGACTGATGCGACTCATACTCCGGAGCAACTTATAGCCTGAAAAATGCGGTAAGCACTGCATTGCAATACTTGCATTTCGCCCCGTCACTCTCATTTTTAAAGTGCTCCCACGCTGTCTTTGCCCGCTTAGAAAGCTGGTCATGACTTCTTCTTGTGGATACTACCCTAACCCTATGGATACTACAAATGTCTGGGAGCGCTCTGGCGGTCTCTAGGGGTGCAAACATATATTACAACTAAATTCAAGGCACGTCATTGACGCCACTTAACCGAGCAAAATGTTTCACTCGGTTACGCAATTTTTAACGGTTAATCGGTCAATCGGTTAACCATGGACACCCCACAAATAACAGTTATGCTGCGTTCACGCTAGATGCGAGTAATGCGAATAAATAGCGCTATTCGCGCGAACTTGGACGCGTGAACATTTTGACTCTATTCGCTTCATTCACTACACAACAGACGCGAATTTGCGTCACGGGAGGGGCTTCTGCCATGCAGCGGCAGTCGTCAGAAGGACGAGCCGAGCTAAGGCTGCTCTCGCTGGGGTTAATGAGCGCTGAGTGCCTGGGTCTCACCTCCGAAACCTTGCTTCCATAAACCATGCAACATAAACGGACTTGTTTGACATGTTGTCTAGCACCCTTCGCACTCCATTCAATGCCCAACGAGCTTCAAATAAACTCAAGAATTGTGATGTAGATGTGTGTATGTGATTTTAATATTTGTAATTGTTGAAATCATGTCAGACATTGTCAGTAGACTTTTTTTTAATCAACATGAAAATAAATGCATGAACTTCAATTAATTTAAGTGCATTGTAATAAAAATTAACATTTCATTGCTGTAAATTGAATTATTGAGTTTATATAATATATTAGTTTAACCTATTTAAAATACTGCAGTACAACTGTATAATTTTTAGCAAGGGGTATGTTTATTGTTTTCAATAATTTACAGATTTAATGTGTAGCAAGACCACTCTAACAACCTAACGTTAAATAGAGACCTGCACTCCCGCGGGACCCAGCACAACCGAGTGCGGCGCGGGATAATATTTGATGGTGAATGCGGATGCGGGAGGCAAGATATTATTGTGTGCGTGTCGCAGAAAAATAAAATTATTTTGTGGGACTCCCGCAAAGTGGAAATATCTAACAAAATAAATAACTAGAAACAAATAAACCTTTATTTATAATAAAATAAAATTGATTTACAGGCGCATGGATGGAAGGTAACTCTCGTGTGGTTCATAGGAACAGCCAAAATGTGTGCACCGCATAACTCAGGTGAACCGCTTAGTGCTGCAGATATAAGTAAGTTCTTGTAAGATAGTCAGATCCATATGCGACCATCTGGGACATGTGATCATTTTGCCTGAAGCGTTGTTGTAAAAGTCTACTCCTGAATCCTCATAATACAACCAAGCGTTTAGCTGATAACAGTACAGACTAATATAAACCGGAAGTCCGTTACCGGCGTGTTCTACGTTGGCATAGCGATCATGGGAAAGGTCAGAGTTCGGGAAAGTTGTGGATAGTAATGATGAATGTTGAGAGGGGCACTTTTGATTAATTTTTAAAAAGGGCAGGGGCTCAAACCCCAAAGCCCTCCCCTCTGCAGTGCACTTGCCTGGTGTGTGTAACGTGTCCATGGTCCCTGACTCCTGTCACAAAATGCGGCGAAATCTCCGACAGGGCTTTAATAGTCTAACGTTACAGTGAATGAGAGAATGAGCCGAAACGAATGCACAGGCCATAGTGTGACATCCGTTAACCATAGTGTAAACATAGATAACGTCACGGGTTTTTCTATAAAAGAAAGAACGTAGCCTTCGTTTGTATGTAGGCCTAGGCAATTTATATATTTATAATACTTACTAAAATATAATTCATATTATTTTATTACTTTTGTATTAGTTGTTTGAAGAGTAAAAAAAGAAATTGGTCGGTCTTAAAGCAAATTTACAACCGGCAAGTCGGTCGGACTAAAAGAAAAAAATATATATATATTTGAGTCGGCCCTAAATTGACAGGGTGGGTCGGATTACGGCAAACAAGAATATTTTTAAGGATGACCTAAGTCACAATTGGATTACAAACTAGTCAGAACTGAATAGTTGATATCTGAATGAAAGATCACCAAGAAGTCAATGGTAAAACTGTTACATGTGGTAATACTAACATAAGAATAGTTACTTTTCACTATCAAAATAAGTACTAGTATCTAAGTACTATTGTACATCATGATATGCATATTACAGAAAAGTGACTTTATTTAAAAGTATTGTTAAATATTGTTGACATTGATCCAATCAAAATCAATGTGAATAGAGCTTCTACTTAACAAATGAAAATGAGGTGTGTGGGTAGAGCAACTGTTTAAGCCCTGCCCCCAAGTTTCGGTTTTGTGGCTGTGGTTCTGACGCTACTTTCACACCAAACGCGAATTGAGCGTCAAAATCGCGTCTAGTTTGACACGTGAACATTTTGAATCCATTCGTGCGTCCGCAGCTAATTGGATGCGCGTAGAAATCGAGCATTTGAAGCGAAATAGACGCGCGTTAAGGCGCTCCAGGTGAAATATATTAAGCATTAACAGCCACACATGTGGTTCAGCCAAAGCACTACCTGGATTATCTTCACTGTCTGCATGTATATTTAAATAAAATATAAAGTTATGAAACTTCACTTTGCCCTCAGTCAAAAGGTTTTGCAACAATAGATTAATTGGACCAATGTTCGCCCATTAGATGTACACAAGACGAAGTATATGTCATGTTTAACCTCTACATAGACATCCGAACCAGCGGCAAACCCCAGAAGGACTGGCGGAGGAAAGGCTGCTCTCGCCGGGGTTAACGAGCACTGAGCGCCCGGAGATCGCTTGGTCCAAAAACGCAAGAGTGTTCTTTTTAAATAGGCTCTGTCTATGAGTAAAACATCCTAGGTAAATCACATATTTTAGCTTTAAACAACTACATTGTCAACTGAAAAGCATTAAAACTACATTTAGTGACAAAATATCAGTATTTTTTAATTATATGCAGGGTTTCTCATCACGTGGCAGCAGCAAGCAGGCTCCTCATTGGTTAATGCGGCGCGAATTGACGGCAAAGTTCAAATTTTTCAACTCGAATTCGCTTCAATCGCGTTAATGCACAAAAAGCACCACTAGCGCATAATGCGTAACGTGTGTATCGCGCAAGACACTCAATTCGCTTCAAATTCACGTTATTTGCGCGAACTGGACACGCGAATGAGGCGGAATCGCGTCCATCACGCCACACGAAGCGCATCTAACGCACCGCAGGACCTCCCGACATGCGTCAACGCGCCTTTCCATTGACTTAACATGGAAATCATTCGCTCCAGACGCTCTATTCGCATTTGGTGGGAATGTACCTTGAGGCCTAGTCCACACGGACATGGGTATTTTTTCCTCCTGCGTTTAAAAAAAAAATCCCGTCCACACATGCTCGGTTTTAAAGAAATCTCCATCTACATGAAAATGCAAAAACCCGCTATCAAGCGCTGTCAAGAGCATGCCACACCAGCAGGCGGCGATATCACCCTAATCGTAAAGGCATGTTGGCCAATCAGAAGCCTAAAAGTTCATTGTGACGCCTCTGTTCCGCAATGTAATAATATACCTGAGCATGGATCTGTGTACATGATACAAGCAGCCCTGTTAGCACAGTTACTATCAGCAATATGTGGGCTACGTCCACCATTGCACAGAATCGTCAACCATAGGGTCGTCAACAAAGCAGTCAGCGGCGAACAATCTGACGTCAGACACAGCGGATAACGGCGCACACTCTGACGTCGCAAGGCAAAAACGCCGGTTTTACTGTCCATACGACAACGCTGCAACCGCCGTTTCTGAGAATCCTCACCCTGGCAGGGGTTTTCAGTGACCTGATACTGCGTTTCAGTGTGGACGAAAATGTAAAAAAAGTTACGGTTATAAAAATACACGTGTTCGTGTGGACAAGGCCTGAAACTGCGATGTTGTGGGCCTGCAGCTGGATAGATCTCGCTTGTTGTGAAAAGGCCTGAGTCACTCCCTGGAGATTACCTTAATCATCTGATCTGCAGTGTTTCCTCTTGCACCGAGCGAGACCATGGCCAGAGCCGAGGAGATGCTGACAGGAGAGTAGAACACATTTCCTGATGCGTTTCCTCCGCTGATCTTCTTGAACAGGTTGAGGGAGAAATGTGTGTTTGCTGCACTCAGAGAATCCATTTTCACAAGCTAGAAAGCAGGAGAGAGATATAATCAGCATAACAAAGTGAAAAGGTTTTCAGGATGTTTTCTGCTTAAATCCCAAAATTTTCCAATGTAAACAACATCACATGCTTGTCGAATAAGCAGTCAATCAATGCTTTTCCCTCATATGCATCAGTTTTGTTAAAATCAGAAAAGTAGTTTAACAATTAGCCTCATTTTCATCATTACTCATCATGTAGAAATCTGTTCTAGTAGACTTGCTTTACTCAGTACATTGTATTAAGGTACTTCTAACAAAAAGAGACGTTAGATAAAAGCATTACCTAGAGTATTCAGCAGGAATGATGTAGTTTCTCCGTGTGTCTGAGGAAAATGAATGATCTGCTATAAGTTCCGCCTCTATAAATATTGCCTCGCCCTGGAGAGCCCATCCTCCAAACCTCACCAGCCCGGCTCAAGTAACTCATTTTGCTGCAGTGATGGAAGAAACAAAGCTTTTCAAAGCTTCGAATCAATTGAACCAGTTGCTTTGCACAATGATTCACTGTGTTCGAAACACCACACGTTGGTGACTCCTGCTGGTCAGAACAGAGGAAAGGCAACACAAACTCATACCAAACATGCGAAACATTAAAAAAAATAAAAAATACAGCTTTTACAAACCCATTACAAATGTTTTATTGAAAGTATAGCCCAATCAGATGCACTTAACTAATCATGTTCGGCTTGTTTTGTTTGTTATATGGGTGGTTCAGCTAAACACAGACTATTAACTGATATTAGTAGTTTTAATTATACAAATACCTAATTGAAATGTCTACAAATGTATAAATCTCATCAGAGATAAGGAAATAGACACTTAGACACTTCATAAGATTGACCGGGGGGAGGCGATCTCCGGTTCTAGAGAGCCTCAGTCCTGCAGAGTTTAGCTCTTCCCTGTCGGAAGAAAACCAGTCAACGAAGAGGTTCCACATTAAAAGGTAAGAGCACCTCATAGAGGCTGTAGCTGAAGTGATAGCGTCAACTACCGCTGGATGTAGGCCACTAAGTCCTCTGCATCCCATCCAGGAATCACACATAAAGGTTCCAGAGGTCTAAATGCGGGTGCCATGTGGCTGAGAAGGCAGGGCCTTCCTCAGGGGAATCCGCAAGGTTGGGGCAATTGTGAGAGGTTTGAGTTCTAGGAACCAGGTTTGGATGGACCAGAAATTTGCACCATCTGCTTGTGTCTGTACGAGCAGGCTCACTGGGAGAAATTCAAGCAGCTCAGCACTGTCTGAGCACGCTTGCTCCTGAGATGTGCTGTCATGCTGACCAAGTCCAGCTCCATACTGAGAAAAGAGGTTCTCTGCATGGGGGAGAGTTTGCTCTTTTTCCAGTTGACCCAAAGCCCCAGATGGCTGAGGATGTGATTCCGCGTTAGCATCTTGAATGGAAGCATGTGAAGGGCCTTATTCAAAACACACAAACCCAACATTGGCTGTAACTAGTGATCGACTGATATATCGGATTCCCGATATTTTTCCCGATATTTAAGCATTTTCCCATAATCAGGTATCGGTTTTGTAATATCGTATTTTCCGATAAATGGCGCCATCTTGTGGACGTTTTGAGAATTGCATACAAGCGCACCATTAACGGACTGCGTCTGACGGGAGATTATCAACAGCAGTGTTCAGAGGTAAAATAACCTGCATCCCTTAATTAATCAACTTTGTTTAACATAACAGTAATGCACAATTGAGATAACCTCAAATAAGATGTTATGAGATGATATGTAGTTTAAACTTGGCGCTAAGTAGAGACGAACTCACGGAGTCAGTCAGGTAATCCGTCATGTCACAATAAAGACGTAACTTCACATGAATGGAACAAAACATCCATGAATGAGAGCATGTTGGAAATAAAAGCGCCGACCTTATTTCTCTCTCTGTATTAATTCTCAGTCGCATTCAGCCGTTCTCTCACCATACAGTTGTTGCTCCAGCATACAGACTAGTCACTGTATGTAAACAAGACCGACTCATTTAAAAACTCCTTAAATAATATTAACATCTGTATATAACATTTATATAATAAACATCTAATTAATTACAGCTCCGTGAAAATGAATTATTATGTATAATATGCCTATCTCAGCGAGACGCGCAAGTTAAACGCAGAGATGAAAACAGCGCTCTGTCATCAGCATATTTCGGAGACTGGCACAAACATTAATTTTAATACCGTACTAGATGAGATTGACTCTTTAAGAAAAATAAACAAACCCGCAAATAGATCAGCTTTTACAATGTTTGCATATTCCAGAGAATATTCAATCTTTAGTCTATTAAACACATACACCTTTTAAAACTGTAGTTTAAAATGAATGCTTATATTTATGCTCATAGTTACGGGGAGTTGATAGACTCGACTCTCATTTATGTTCTCCATTTGAAAACAAAAGACTTATTTATAAATGTATTTTGCCTGTTGTTAATATGGCTGTTTTTATAAATAAAAAGGTAAAACAGCATTAATGTTTAAAAGACTTTGCACTGTATTTAAAAAACAAACCAATTCTGACTATTTATTGATGTAAATGTCTTTTGTTCTGTATGTAAGTTAGTGAAACTGCAAAAATTATAGTGTTTAAAAAGCTTAGTTCAGTGCTGTTGCTGTAATTGTAAAAAACAGAAATAACACAATAGGACCTAAGTAAATATCGGTTCTATATAGGGGTGGGCGATATCTCGATATTTAATATATCGAGATATTTTTTAAACTCGATATGGATTTTGACTTATCGTATATATTGATATATTGTTTATATTTAATTCTGATTCCGCCACTTTGCTTGTTTGCCTTCTCTGTGTTGTGCTCGCGCGCCTCCCGCCTCATTGCTTTTGTTCCTCCTCCCCTCGCGTGTTGTCTCATTGAACACGGCGGCGTCCGCAACCAGGTGAGGATTAGTTATCATGTTGACAAGCGCGTGCGTTGTTTAAGACTTATTTTAGAGAACACGATTTTCCTTCTAACACAACTGCTTGCTAAAATTCATAAAGAAATATTAATGTTCATCATAGTTCAAATCGCAAGTTTCACCCACAGTCAAGAGATTGACACTATTGGTGCGAGACGCACTCGCAGTCGCAATCATGTCAGTTTATGATCTGTGTCTAACTGATCGCAGAGTTTTCAGTTAAAATGTCAAAATGATCGCATATTATTTAAAAACATTTAAAAATTATTGCAATATCATAATTATTATTATTTCGTCAGCTTTATCACTAGATTATTATGAATAGGTCTATGCATGTTTTAACCAAGAGGGAAAAACGCGACATCCTGGGCGCCCTGAGACACAGTTCAGTGCTCTTCTGTAAGTTGTACTGTATCATATAGCCTACCTTCTGACGTTCATATTTCGTTCTGTAACTGGAAAAGAAGGGCAGCTCGCCTCATGTGTAGCCTACATGATCCGCATTATGAGGCACTCACGCTTTAGTAAAGAGCGCAACATCTCGCCTACTGTTTGAATTTTGATACAGATTTAACAGGAAGTGGTGTTATGACAAAATCTGTTTATTTATATCTCAGTCATGCCCCAATATTTCTGCAAAATGCTGAGTCTTTGATTCATCTTTTGAAGGCATGAATGAAAAGAATTAAGGCTATATGTATTAGTTCTTTTATTTTACAGTTAAATTATTATTATTTATGTAATCAGGGAGTTTTTTTTAATGTCAAAAGCACATTGTTCCTACATGAACTGACTACCTATTTGCCCTTCAATAAAAATATTATGACTTTATGATATTTGGCATATTTGTTTTTGCTGTAGTTTTTAGTGGGTTATTTTTCCTGTAAAGATATCGAGATATATATCGTATATCGAGATATAGCAAAATATATTGATATATTTTTTGCTCCATATCGCCCAGCCCTAGTTCTATATATCGGTTATCGGCACATAAACATGCAAATTATCGGTATCGGTATCGATTATAAAAAATCAATATTGGTCGATCACTAGCTGTAACCCACTGCCTTTCTTGAGTACAGCTAGATGTAAAAGGGCTGTAAACCCTGATTTTATATCGGCTAGATGGACTGGCTCTATCACGTCCTTCGCCAATAGGACTGCAATCTCTGCCGGACAGGAGCCTCCCTGTCTCCCACCGAGCTAAAGCAGATGCTGCTAAACCTGGGCGATGCCAAGCGAACTGAATAGCCAAATCTAAATGAATCTCAATGAATCACTAGCAAGCCCTCAGACACCATGCAAGCGACACCAATGAAACCTGGCTCAGAACTACCCGTTACATTATAAGTGCTTTGACCTGGTAGACTTGCAGGTGGCCATTGCATGCAGGGCGGTGGTTATTCTTAACGGCCAGAGCTGCTGTTGGCTCACAGGTCCTGGATGGGAGTTGCAATGACCCCACCAGGTGGCAGCATTTTGCAGGGAGGCACTGCAACTGCGCACTTTACCTGGGGAATCCCCTCCTCTGACCAGGGTTCAAGGGTAGCGAGAGAGGAAAATATTTGACAACTGAATATTACAAATATGACATTCATAAAAATAACTTATTCTACTAATTAAAATTGTGGTTTAATTTCCTGTCTTTCTGTGGTTTCCCCCCAAAAAAACCTTTTCAGAAACCTGTATTCTTTGAGTTTCATAGGCACCAGAGTTTGACCAGTACAGTGGGGCAAAAAAGTTTTTAGTCAGCCACAAATTGTACAAATTCTCCCACTTAAAAAGATGAGAGAGGCCTGTAGTATTCATCATAGGTACACTTCAACTATGAGAGACAGAATAAGAAGAAGAGAAAAAAAATCCAGAAAATCACATTACCTGATTTTTAAAGATTTTATTTGCAAATTATGGTGGAAAATAAGTAATTGGTCAATAACAAAAGTTCATCTCAATACCTTTTTATATACCCTTTCTTGGCAATATCAGAGGTCAAACATTGTACTTCTTTTCTGTAATCAGGGAATAATAATTTAAATGGAAGTTATGAACGTGTTTGAGAAAGAAATGAATGAGAGGTGTTCTAATTAAGATGGTACATGCATGTAGACTGTAAACTGAAGAAACTGAAGTAAACTGAACTTTTATTTTTTATTTCAGACCATTATTGTGTGTTTGACCATTTTATTTTAGTTTATTTTTAATTTTTTTTTTTACAACTGTTTTAATTATCCTTGTTTTTATGTTTAATTCTTACACATAGTATTCTTATTTCTCATGCATATGTTATCACTGTTTTAATTAATTTCTATGTAAAGCACTTTGAATTTGCATTGGGTATGAAATGTGCTATACAAATAAATTTGCCTTGCCTAAGTCGCTACAAGGTAGTTTTTGAAAGTTTGGCCTATTTCTCCATGCAGATCTCCTCTAGAGCAGTGATGTTTTGGGACTGTCGCAGGGAAACCAAAGATTTTCTATGAGGTTGAGATCTGAAGACTGGCTAAGCCACTCCAGGGCCTTGAAATGCTTCTTACAAAGACACTCCTTTGTTGCCGGGTGGCCTGTTTTGGATCATTGTCATGCTGAAAGACCTAGCCACGTTTCATATTCAATGCCCTTGCTGACGGAAGGAGGTTTTGACTCAAAATCTCACGAGACATGGCCCCATTCATTCTTTCCTTTACATAGATCAGTCGTCCTGGTTCCCCTGCAGAAAACAGCTCCAAAGCATGATGTTTCCAACCCCATGCTTCACAGTAGGTATGGTGCAACTCGGCATACTTTTAGTTGAGTTTTTACCAAAGAGTTATATTTTGGTTTCATCTGACCATATGACATTCTTCAACTCCTCTTCTGGATCATCCAAATGCTCTCTAGCAAACTTCAGATGGGCCTGGACATGTACTGGCTTAATTTGGCCAACTGAAAAATTTAGATGTGATCAGTCACTTTCAATTGGAGAACTGATTTTTTTTTACAGTGTAGCAATTATTATAGTAGCCTGGCCTCGGGGGTTGTACCTAAGTCTTTTAAACATGCAGCAGTGGAACCAGTAATCAAGAAATCTCATTTAGATTCATCAGTTTTTGCTCATCTCGAAACTTCTCTTTCTTTCCAAACTACTGGAGAAGGTCATATTTGAACTATTTAATTAATATCTGGATCTACATGGTATTCATGAAGTGTTTAGTCTGGTTTTAAATCACTATAGCACAGAAACTGCACTGTTGAAGGTTTTTTAATGACTTGTTGTTACTTGATATTAACTTAGGGTAGTGTGCAGTTTTAATTTTACTTTAGACATATTGACTGCATTTGATACTGTAGACCTGTGGTCTCCAACATTTTTTCATTTGAGAGCTACTTTTTAAAAATAAAAGTCGCCAAGAGCTACTCATGTTCTACAATACTTAAAACTCTTACATAATGCATCATAATTCTCATATTAACAACAATCACAACTGTTTTACACCTGAAAGAGTGTAGTAGAAGTTCCAGTAGTCGGTACCAATACCATAAACATTTTATGGTAGTCAGTACCAATTTTGGTACCACAGCAAAATGTTTTTTTTTTTACTATTTAAAAAAAAATCAATTACATTTAAAACGTTTATTATTTACAATGCTAATCATTATAAGTAAATCATACATAAACATTTAAAGGCTGTATGCTGTTTAAAAAATAATCATTGTGTATACATCAAATATCAAGTGAAAAATAAGGAACCATCTAGGCATAATTATTATTATTAGTAGAGACGTATTATTATTACATAGAGATGTAGTTACATCTACTGTATAGGCTGCAACAGTAGCCTAATATATTCTGTCAATTTCTCCACGTTAAACTTTACATTAAACCAAACTTTTATTATGACGGGTGGCCATGAAGACCTTTGAGTGTCTGTGTTCATATGACAGCTTACTTAAATGAAACGTTAAATTCTCATGAAGTGACAGTTTTTGCGTCCGTGTGTCCTCATATTGGCACACGGCAGAGACGCGAGTGTGTGCGTGAGTGTTATTCACGCAGAGACGCAAAATCTGCAGGAGTAATATTTAAATAGTAATTTGCAGTTTAAAATTCACAGACACTAGTATATATTCGGCTACAGTTTGGAGCCCTGCGCTTGGATTAACACGAAAGCTGCGTGTACCAAATATACTCGGGAGTCGGTACAACCGGTAATACAGAAATGCTGGTATCGTCATTTTTTTTTAAATTTCACTACCAACATCGTACTAAAGTAGCCTAACTGTACTTGTGACAACCCTACATTTGCATGTTTACGTTTACATTTGTTTATAAATAAAAAATTCTAAGTCAGTCTAAATTAGCTCACTCTGATTAGATACAAAGTAGCCTACATCTTGGCGAGCTACCTCCAATCAGGCCATGAGCTACTGGTAGCTCGCGAGCGACGTGTTGAGACCCCTGCTGTAGACCATAAGATCTTGATTACACGCTTAGAACAATGAAGCTAGCTTTCTAGCTTTTTCCAGTTGAGACAACTCACCAAGGTGAAATCCTTTATCTTTTAAAGACTTGTGACCAGAATGCGGCAGCTCGTCTTTTGACGGGTATACGAAAACTGGTTACCTGTCCATTTCAGGATTCATTTTAAGATTGGATGTTTGTTTTTATATTTGGTGTTTGTTTAATAGTTTAGCACCTAAATATATTTCTGACCTGATTAAGCTTTATGCTTCGTTAAGAGCACTTAGATCTGCTGACCACTTGCTTTTAGTTGATCCACAAGTTGAAGAGCAGGGGTGACCGAGCATTTGCAGTGAGGCCCCGAAGCTCGGGAATCGTTTGCCCCACTATATCAGACAGGCTCAAACACTTGCTTTTTAAAATCTAGCCTAGAAACGTATATAGTCTGGCATTTGGCACAGTGTTTTATTTTTAAAAACATTTTTTTGTTATTGTGATATTAACAGTGACACCAACGCTACAAAGCATGTGTCAATTTTTTTTAACCGATTTTCAGTGAAACGTTGTATCGATCCTTGATTCGTTCTTTCCAAATTACATGAGCAATGCTGTGCTGTCCGAAGCTTTGTTTCACTGATCCACCCATGTGACTGTTCAGAATATTTCAAAATGCCTGACACAGGGCGCGCCCTTTCGTTGCATTGAACTTTTTGTTGTATTGCGCAAGTTTAGGAGAGCTGCAAAACTTTGTCATGGAATCTGTTGCAAAGAGAGGGTGTTGTGAAATGTGGGAACAGTTTTAATTGACTTCGTCCAATGAGGCTGGTAATATATTTGCAGAGCTGCCAACTCTCACGCATTGGCCGTGAGACACACGCATTTGATTGGTTTCACACGCTCACACGCCACACCCCTTATTTCTCACGCTGAAGTGTCAACCCTGTCGGTCAAATGCCTGAAAGATAAGTTTATCTATAGATCTACCTGATGAGCAACTCTTAATCAGAGCCGGTCGCCTAGGGCCCCGCCTTATCTTGGGATGCCCCGTCGAGAACGCATTATTGCAGCGCGAAAGTACATTAATGTAGTGCGCGAGCGCGAATCTCTCTGCTCGCGCGCGGAATATAATGCGCGAGCGCAAATTTCTCTCTTCTCGCGCGCGGAATGTAATGTGCCGAGAGCGAATCTCCCTGCTCGTACGCGAGAACTCTGCGTGCGCTCTCAGATACTGCACTTGGAAGATTTTTCTCTGGGCTCACTCAGAGAATATGCCTGCACTTAAAACGTGTCCAGTGCAATCGCGAATCTCTGTGTGTGTTGGAGAGAGATGCACGCAAAAAGAACTATACCAAACTAAGCTACTGATTTTAGTTGGTCTGAATCATGGGCGGCCAACTAAAATGGTCTAAATCAATTCCATTTGTTGCCTTCAGTAAATTAAATAGCTCAGTTTTTTTCTGCCTGTATTGGGCATAAGATTAGTAGCCTAATGAATGTGTGCATATTGTGAATTAATTTAATAAACGTAGTCACCTTTCCCAGTAGCCTTCAATAAATTAACGTGTCTGCAAAAATGATTCATAAAACATAAATATCAGTTAACCAGATTTACTTTCTTCACTGACGAAAATTGTCCTTGACATGGTTTTTAAGCTATTGTTATCAAATTTTTTTGGTCTTCAGAACATATTAAAATGCACATATGTAGATCATAGAAATCAAAATTTTCTCGGGGGTGCATGCCCCCGAACCCCCCTAACTACCTCACATTTGGAATCTCAGTGATTATAAAACTGTGCCTTTATTATGATTAAGGGATGTAGGTCCTATACAGAATAAGGCCTTAATATTTGATTTATAAGTAGCAATAAACAGCCAATATCCTAATATAGAATTGGACCCTAAACTAAAGTTTTACCATTTTTGTCATACCCTCACTGGATCCGTAATTACTAAGTTACGCCACTGTCTCTATAGTGCTTTAAAATTGTGTGTGTCTATAGGATGTATACAAACCGCCATATAGATGCAAAAAACAAACGAGTACCCCATTTAAATGCAGATGCATATATAGAGAGAGCTATTATTATTATTTATTTGTTTATTTATTTTTTGCAATTTTTGCTTTGTACGGCAACATTTTGGTTGGCACCACCAAATCTCACTCTAAGTTTTTTTGAAAAGTTGGCAGCTCTGTATTTGGCTTTTGTTTTGCAGCATACATATATATATATATATATATATATATATATATATATATATATATATATATATATATATATATATATATATATATATAATATATATATATATGGGCTAGTGTGTGTGTGTGTGTGTGTGTGTGTGTGTGCATGCACATGCATTTATTTAGTCTACTTCCTTTGGTCATGATTTTTTAAAATGTATTTTACATGACACTACACTGGGAAACCATTCACATCTGTGTCAAATTGAGATCGGAAATATTGTTCTGTGTATATAGATTCTTTCTATATTCTCTCTCTCTCTCTCTCTCTCTCTCTCTCTCTCTCTCTCTCTCTCTCTCTCTGTCTCCCTCTCCCTCTCCCTCTCCCTCTCCCTCAATGCTTGCAAAGTTCTCAAAATGGCTTAACTGAGCCTATTTGTGGTTGGCTGATTGGTGTTCAGTTTTGCAAGTAAGTGCCTTCAGGTATGTATTTGAGTGGTTGTAATTGCACGATGTGTATTGTATTTTGGATACATGTGTTTTCCAAATGGCACCCTGAGATTTCATTTTTGAACGAAGTGTCTTATGTATAAAATAGAGTGTAGTATGCAGGATCAAGTGTGTTGCATAAAGGCGTAAGTGTGTTGCTGAATTGAAACTAGAGTGCTAAGCTGTTAGAGACTTGGATTCCCATCCTAAACATAGACAAAGTTTCAAAAATTAATGTTGGCCGTTTGATGGAGTATTTCTGTGTCAAAAATACTCCTTCCGGTTTCTCACAAGCGTCTGAGAGTTTTTTTCGAGTATGGCTCGGCTTGATGTTAATGGAGCGGAAGGTCCTTGTATGGGCCGTACGGGCTCTTCTCCCGGTAGGGTGCGCGCGTATGTGAATAGAGCGAGAGAGGTCACTTATGACGCGCCGCGCTCCACTTTATTCCTATCTGTGATATCAAGATATACTTCAGTATATCATAGACATACTTCAATGCTTCAGCACAGCATTCCGGGAAGGCAGCGCTGCATTTGAACCGATTTGAACGCAGAAATGACGGGTAGCACATAGCAAAACGAGAAAGGAACAACAAAGGAAAACTCCTTAACTGCATGAATTAAGCGAACAGGTTTGCTACTGTTGCATAGCCTAATTCAACCATTGAAATGTTTTACCTGTCCAGCAGAGAAAAAGCTGAAAAAACCCTTCAAAACACAGAGTTTACGCCACCTTTAATTATCCTTGTTTTCGCATCGCCGGGGTGAAGTCTTTTTTTTCCACTCCGAAATCCGAAGACTTTTGCATTTTACAACGGATGAACCTCCAGTTGTCACTGGTGACTGTCGTTTGAACCTTTTTGGAGTTTTAACCTTTTAAGTTTAATTATATCAAGTGGTGTGAGAAAAGGCTATCTCCACTTCCAACATCCTCACATGCGATAGACTGCTAACCGGGACTCCTTCTTTATGTGTACAGATGTGACGTAATGACGCAAACATATGCTTGAATTTCCCGGGAAAATCCACCAGTACCACTGGAATAAAAAATATTATTACAAGCTTACTGCTGTAAATCGAGCTATGGTAAGCAGATAGTTTTGAACACTGGCTGGTTATGTACTTGCTCAAAAAATTATTTTGGATAATTTTTAACCCAAAAAAGTTACGGACTGCAGCTTTAACTAATGCCAGTTACCCTGACTAGGAAACATGACAGAATCAAAATAACTGTAAGACGAAACACACACACACACACACACAGACAGATAGACAGGTGGCAGTTGTATCATTTATATATTTTCTTCTTCTTTTATGTTTAGCACTTTAATAAAAATGTGCTGTTTTTATTCCTATTGGGTATAATTTAACAATTCCAATTCTTATCGATTCCTAATTTTGATTCCAATGAGATAGAAAACCTTAGATATCATTCAAATTTGAACAACTGAAATAAGCAGTTTGAAGATTTTAGAGATTCGGGTACAGAAACTAATCAAATGTAAAATAACTCTGCACACTATGAATAATCGGTCAAGAACAAGTGAATTTTTGGGGTATTTTTGCATTATTATAGAGACGGCAGCGGGAATATTAGGCTGCTGTCTCAAGTCGCTTCTACTCATTTGGAAGGGTCTCATGCAGCAGGACTCACTCATGGAGAGCAGAAGCGTCCGTAAAACAAAATGCTATTGGTTGGATTGTGTCGGATGAAGAAAAGGAAAGGATGGTCTGCGTTAAAGTACTGTGGGGGTTTATAACACAGAAACATGATGGCGGCGGTGGCTGCAGCCGCTTCGGTTCCTTCCTCGTTGACTTCAACAAAGGCTTTATGAATCACCTTTGACAGCACCAGGTCTTTGGTGGAGGTCATGCCTGAAAGGTTCACCTTCTGTGGGTCAAAAACATCCTCCATTCCCATGCTGATCAGAAGAGTCTTCATATCATATTTTTCCTCCATCTTGAATATCGGCAGAGACACTTCAACCTCTCTCTGGCGCATGACTTCTGGTTTGGTCCACTGCATGAGCTTCTCGTAGGTCAGTGCCTTTTCAAGCTGGATAATAAGAGAGACATGTGAGATTAATAACAGTTCAGTAATGAAAACATCTGGCTAATTAAGCATTCAAATCACCTTCTGAAGGCCAGTGGTGTCGTCTTCCATTGCGTTAGGAAGGATGATCAACATACTGAGATTCTTCCCGACATACGGCAGCTCCAGAACCTGACTGTTCATCTCTGGGATGAAGGCCAGAGGAAACTGCTCTTTTTGATGCATCATCTTCACTGGTTTAGTTTCAGTCTGCAAAAACGTCAATAGAAACACATTATAACCCCTCAGATTCCATCATGAATGTTAAAATATTTTTTAAAATCATGAAATCGCACCTTGTTCAGCTTAAACTGCTCATCTCTGGTGGCTTCCTTTGGGAATTTCTTCTCCCAGTTTCCCTTGAAGTAGATGGCGTTCACCAAGACCAGTCTCGTCATCGCATCGATGGCTCCCTGTGGCAGCAAGTCCTTGATCTTCTCTAAAATATAAATGGACATTGTTCACTTTGAGCAGTGATTTGAACTGATTGATTTGATATTTTTACTAAAGTTCAACTCAAGAACCCATGAAGCCAAGCATGACCCTTGAAAATACATTTTTGCTGAACCTAAAAAGCTGCAAAAAACATTAAATAACTTTTATTTTTAAGTATGTTGATTAAGTTTAAAATTCATAGTAAGTTTGTGGTTTTCACCTTGTGTTTTTTTCTCCACCCATTTGTTGATGTTGACGCGAGCAGCCTCTGATTTGGTCTTGAAGTCCACCTTCTCCAGTCCGGCTTCATAGTATATTTTTGCATCATCAAGGAATTTCTGTAACATAGCAAACCGATTGAGGTGCAAATGATATTAGATCTGAGAACATTTCCAGAACCTCCAGTGAATAAACCAAGTCTTACCTCAACAAACTGGTAGGATTGCTCTCCGTAGAGGCGGTTGGCAATGCTCAACGCATACGGGACTCCTGGTTTGTTCAGCTCACTCATAAACTTCTTGAAGCTGGAATGAATTTGGTCCTCAGTTTTTTCCTCATGACATTTCTGTTTGCATAAACAATATCAGATTTAATCAGATTTAATCAGATGAACCCAAATGATACAACAGTTCGTGCAATCATAGTCATGAGGTTCCCACCTAACAAAAATATGTTTGAAGAACGTTCTCATTAAGTTGATGAAAATGTAATGATGAAGGCATATGAGGTAAATATTCATACGAAACCTTGAGTTCAGCAGGCGTCGGAGGATTCTGGGTTTGTGCAGGTGGAGGATTGTTAAAGCCCAGGACCTGCACAGCATTATTATGGAAGAATTAATAAAGATAACTTTTAACTTTTAAACTAGAAAAGTTTAAAATGACAGCAAATAACTGATTATGTCAAACAAATTCTTCACACAGTACCTAAATGAATAAGTACTAGTATCTAATAAATATGTATAAGTCACAATTGGATTAAAAACTAGTCAGAACTGAATAGTTAATATCTGAATGAAAGATCAACAAAGAAATCAATGGTAAAACTGTTAAATGTGTTAATACTAATATAATAATTGTTACTATTCACTATCAAAATAAGTACTAGTATCTAAGTAATATTGTACATCATGATATGCATATTACAGAAAAGTATTGTTAAATATTGTTGACATTGATCCAATCAAAATCAATGTGAATAGAGCTTCTATTTAACAAATGAAAATGAGGTGTGTCGGTAGAGCAACTGTTTAAGCCCTGCCCCCAAGTTTCGGTTTTGTGGCTGTGGTTCTGAAACTGCGACGTTGTGGGCCTGCAGCTGGATAGATCTTGCTTGTTGTGCAAGGGCTTGAGTCACTTCCTGGAGATTACCTTAATCATCTGATCTGCAGTGTTTCCTCTTGCACCGAGCGAGACCATGGCCAGAGCCGAGGAGATGCTGACAGGAGAGTAGAACACATTTCCTGATGCGTTTCCTCCGCTGATCTTCTTGAACAGGTTGAGGGAGAACTGTGCGTTTGCTGCAGACAAATGCTCCATTTTCACAAGCTAGAAAGGAGAAGAGAAATATATGATCAGCATAACAAAGTGAAAAGGTTTTCAGGATGTTTTCTGCTTAAATCCCAAACTTTCCAATGTAAACAACATCACATGCTTGTCGAATAAGCAGTCAATCAATGCTTTTCTCTCATATGCATCAGTTTTGTTAAAATCAGAAAAGTAGTTTAACAGTTTGCCTCATTTTCATCATTACTCATCATGTAGAAATCTGTTCTAGTAGACTTGCTTTACTCAGTACATTGTATTAAGGTACTTCTAACAAATAGAGACGTTAGATAACAGCATTACCTAGAGTATTCAGCAGGAATTAGGAAGTTTCTCCGTGTGTCTGAGGAAAATGAATGATCTGCTATAAGTTCCGCCTCTATAAATATTGCCTCGCCCTGGAGAGCCCATCCTCCAAACCTCACCAGCCCGGCTCGAGTAACTCATTTTGCAGCAGTGATGGAAGAAACAAAGCTTTTCAAAGCTTTGAATCAATTGAACCAGTTGCTTTGCACAATGATTCACTGTGTTCGAAACACCACACGTTGGTGACCCCTGCTGGTCAGAACAGAGGAAAGGCAACACAAACTCATACCAAACATGCGAAACATAAAATAAAATAAAAAATATAGCTTTTATAAACCCATTGCAAATGTTTTATTGAAAGTATAACCCAATCAGATGCACTTAACTAATCATGTTCAGTAATTATTACATTTTCAGGGCTTGTTTTGTTTGTTATATGGGTGGTTCAGCTAAACACAGACTATTAACTGATATTATTATTATACTGTTTTAATTAGGCAAGGCAAGGTAAGGCAAGGCAAGTTTATTTGTATAGCACATTTCATACCCAATGGCAATTCAAAGTGTGGTCGGAAACCAGATTGAAAATTGTCAAAGTATCCATTCGAGCGTAAGAATTTGTTCAGCTGATTAAAAACAACTTTTTCAATGATTTTGCCTATGAAGGGGAGATTTGAGATTGGTCTGTAGTTGCTCAGTATGGAGTTATCCAGGTTTCTCTTTTTCAGAAGAGGCTTAACTATTGCAGTTTTAAGGGTGGTTGGAAAAGTCCCATAGAGAAGTGAGGAGTTCACCACTTCTAGGAGATCTGCTTCTAAACAGCTAAACACACTTTTGAAAAAAGAAGTGGGGAGTGTGTCTAGGGCACAGGTTGATGTTTTAAGATGCTGTACTGTGTCTTCTAAAATTTTGCAGTCAGTAGCTTCGAAATTTGACATGGTAATTTTCCGAGGGTTTGGTCTGATCTGACTGACCCCAGAGCAACTAGAGGATGTGCTGATCACCTTTCTGATATTATTGATTTTCTCGGAGAAGTAGGAAGCAAACTCACTGCATTTACTGTCTGAGAGCATTTCACTAGGAGTCTGACTCGGGGGGTTTGTTAGTCTCTCGACAGTAGCAAAAATATAGATGTTATAATGGACTACAAGTTTTGTCTTCCGCCACATGCGTTCAGATTTTCTGCATTGTCTTTTCATTATTTGAACTGCTGTTGAGTTTCTCCAAGATGCTTTTTGTTTGGTACTCTTTTTTCTGACTTTTAGAGGAGCAATATCATCAATTACACTCTTAACTTTTGAGTTAAAGGAGTCAAGGAGAAAATCAACAGAGTCTGCAGATATGCTTGGTGTTAGGGATGAGTCACGATTTTCGAATATTCGATTAGTTGATTTAATTATAGAATATTGAATAGGCTGTGCGATTGTCGTCTAAAAAAAAAATTCACGTTTGCGGCGCTGATGCGGTGGTGACGTGTTAATGTAACCAGCGGGTGGCGCGCGCTGTTAAAACCGCACGTAAAAGCTGTCAATCAATTCTCACACAACAGAAGAAGAACACATCGTCTCATACGCACACTACGTAGAGTCACAATGTCGAATAAGAGTTCTGTGTGGAGTTCCCATAATAAAATCAATGAAAAAGAAGTGCAGTGCAAACTCTGCCATGCGAAGCTTGCTTATCATAGGTCAACCACTACAATGCACAGTCATCTGAGAGCAAAGCACCCAGCAGGTCCATCCACAGGTCAGCAGCAATCAGTGGCTAGTTTTATGATCCGATCAACCAAGTCGGATGCTAGACGGGCAGAGCAAACAACGGTCCTCATCACAAAGATGTTCGCTAAAGATATGCTTCCGATCAGCTTTGTAGAAGGAGAGGGTTTTAGAAGTCTGATGGAGTTTGTAGAACCCGAGTTTACTGTCCCGTCTAGAAAGACGATCACTGCCAGACTGGAGAAACTTTTTGATGACCATGTAAGGGAGCTGCACAGTCAGTTAGGGATAGTTGAAAAAATGGCACTGACGACAGATTCATGGACAGCGCTTACAACCGAATCGTACATCACGGTCACCTGTCATTATATAGTTGACTGGGAAATCCACAGTGCTGTTCTGCAGACCAAAGCCATGCCAAAGCGCCATACTGCTGAAAATCTGGCAAATACGCTTTCTACTGCTATGGACCACTGGGGACTACGCGGGAAAATAACAACATGCGAAAATAACAGTAACATGGTTCTTGCGAACACTGAATGGTTAGAGTGGGACTCTCAGCCTTGTTTTGCACACACACTCCAACTCGCTACAAATGACGGTTTCAAGCTTCAGCACATAAACCATGTTGTTGCATCTGCCAGTCGACTTGTTTCTCATTTGCATCACAGCACAACTGCGACACAAGCGCTGAAACAAAAGCAGCAACTGCAGAACTTGCCTGAGCACAAATTAATGCAGTACTGCCGAACTAGGTGGAATTCTATTCATGACATGTTCGAGCGCTTATTAGAGCAAAGATGGGCAATATCTGCTGTCTTATCAGGCAGAGCTTTCACTAAACTATCAGATGCACGAACCCTCGAACTGGCTGATGATAGCTAGGGAGTTATGGAGGAACTCTTACCAGTGCTTCACTCACTTAAATGTGCCACCACTGCCTTGTGTGGAGAATCCGGTGTATCCATCTCCATGGTTTACCCGGTGACAGCAACTCTTCTGTCAAAACACCTAAAAGAAAAACCAGGAGAGTCTCCCAAAGTCTTTCAGTTCAAGCAAACGGTGGCTACGTCACTGGAGCGGCGACTTGCACCTGCAGATGTCAGCAGCGCGTCCAAGGTTGCATACATCGCATCCTTCCTGGATCCTAGACACAAACACCTGAGGTTCGCAACTGAGGAAGTTAAGCGCACTGTGCAGACCAAGGTGTGTGATCTCATCTCGAACAACTCAGAGAATGAGGAAGAGATAGGCCTAGCAGAATCCGATGAAACACAACCGTTGGCCAAAAAGCCGCGAAGTGATTCGCTGTCTGCGTCTGCGATCGCAGTCCTGTTTGGTGAGGACTATAATGTACAAGTCTCAGACACAACCGAACTAAATCAGTACTGCCAGGACATGTGCCCACCCATCCACGTCGACCCCATGAACTGGTGGAAAACCAAGGACCACAAATACCCCCGACTGGCCAAATTAGCCAAGGCTTACTTGTGTGTGCCCGCGACGTCTGTGCCATCAGAGAGGGTGTTCTCTGCGGCCGGGCTTATTGTAAACAGATTGCTCTCCCGTCTTCATCCTGAACATGTGAACATGCTCATTTTTTTGAATAATACGAGTTTGTTATGACCAACTTATGAAGACAGAAGTTCGAATTAATTTTCACATTAGTGGCGTGTTTAGCCTACATTCAAACTTTAATATGTTTCGTGTTAAAGCCTATAGCCTAAAATTATTATGGCTTGAGTTGAGATAATGGGCTATTCTTAAGTTAATCAATTGTTTATCAATCAAACTGTTTTGATTTTTTTATATAGCTATATATATATTTTTTGTAGCTACTATGTTTATGCTCATTTTTTAAAATGGAAATACGCATACAATGCATGAAATAGCCTAGGCCTATATGAAGTGGAAATGATATAGCCTAGCCTACGAGGAGTTGATTTATGGTAGCCTAATTGTCGGATTGTTATGTTAGTGCCGTCATTCGTTTATGTTTATCCACATTGCATTGAATTAATTGTTAACACAGCCTATACCATAATTAATTAAACAGTCATCATTGGTCTCTCTCCCTCTCTTTCTTCATATATGTAGCCTTTAAACCATTTTAAATTAATAGCGAATAAAGTTCCAGTGGACAGATATCTATCATTGTTTTTTTTTTGTTTTTTTTTTAATTTTTTACGAAACATGCAAACATATCACCATTTATACAACAACAGCTAGAAAGTCGACAAAGCAATTTCGGTCAGAATTACTGTAGCCTAATCGGTAACCAGCATTGAGAAAAATGTAAGATGCTTATTCCTCGCTTGCACGTGAGGTTATTTTAGCCGAACCAGACTCAGCTTTCTACAGCCTGGTTGCACGTGAGGGGAAAAAAGCCTTCTTCCACTTAAGAGTTGTATAGCCTACTTTTAAGCACTTTTTATTTTAATATAGGCTATATCTTTACATAAATATTATTGTCTACTTTAAAAAACTGATCTCGTTATTTTTCCGACCCAACTAATGATGCATCTGCGCTTTCTATATTGCGCATGAGGGAAAAAGCTTCCTTCCACTTGAGAATAGTTGTGCACTTTTAATTTTACTATATCTCTTTACATAAATATTTTTTATCCTTAAACTGTAATTTCGTTATTTTACTAACCCAAGTAGCTAAAAGGTTTCTAGGTTGCACGTGAGAGAAAAAGCTTCCTTCCATTAAGAGTTGTGTACTTTTAAGCACTTTTTAATTTAATATATTTCTTTACATAAATATTATTTTCTATTAAAAAATATAGATAATTTTGTTATTTTTCTAACCCATGACTCCGCGCTTTCTATAGGCTATCGTTGCACGTGAGGGAAAAAAGCTTCCTTCCACTTAAGAAGAGTTTATGCACTTAATGTCGCTTTACATAATTTTTTTAACTTAGTTTTTTTAACTATAATTAAGTTATTTTTCTGACGAAACTAATTACTCACCCGTGCTTCCAATAGGTTGCACGCACTTTTCTCGGAGATAGGGCCTATTCATTTTTGATTTTGCCTATTTTTATAAACGGTCGTTCGTGTAGCCTATAGTTCATGACCACTTTACAATATTTCATCAACATAGTTTATTTTGAAGCCTATTCTGTTTTCTTGTACAAAATAAAATATTTTAAGTTAAATGCAGAGTATAGCACTATTCGCACGGGATTAGTATTATCTAGGGACCTCTGAAATTAGGTTAGCTACTCCCCCACATCTGAGTTTTGCGTAATAAATAAAAAACGAAATAATGTTTATTTATTACTATAAAATAATCAAAACGATATCGATGCCTGTTTAATGATTTCATACAGCTATATCTATAACGAAGTCTTGACATCATGTCCGGGAAATAAGTCAGTAAATTTGAGTAAAATCACAGGCTAATCCCGTGCGAATGCGCGCCACGCAAAACTCAGATGTGGCGGAGTAATTTCTAAATCACAGAGGTCCCTAGATAATACTAATCCCGTGCGAATAGTGTTTAAGACGTATAAAAAAGACGAGAAGATCAATATCGATGCGATTTTCGAATAATATTCGAATAATTCCCAGCGATCATCGAATATTATTTTTGCTTGGAATGCACATCCATACTTGGTGTTAGAGATAAAGCCTTCATAAACAGCACATTAGTGTTCTCATTTAAGTATCTTTTTTTGACAGAGACAGATCTAGCTTCAATGGCAGGAGAGATTGATATATCAAAGAAAATACAGAAATGATCAGACAGTGCCAAATCCTTAATAACAATTGATGAAATGTTTAGACCCTTACTGATAAGTAAATCTAGAGTGTGTCCATGATTGTGTGTGGGTCCATTTACATGCTGTGTCAAATCAAAAGTGTTAAAGGGGGGGTGAAATGCTGTTTCATGCATACTGATCTTTTTACACTGTTAAAGACTTGGATTCCCATACTAAACATAGACAAAGTTTCAAAAGTTAAGGTGGACGTTTGATGGGAGTATTTCTTTGTCAAAAATACTACTTCCGGTTAGTCATAAGTTTCGGCAAGTTTTTTGCGATCATGCGTCCCCTTTGACGTTAATGGGGGCGGAATTTCCTTGTATGGGCCGTACGGACAATTCTACCGGAAGAGCGTGAGCGAGAGAGAGGGAGAGAGCGAAAGTAACAGGCTACGCCCATCAAAGCGGGGCTCGTAGGCTGCTGCACAGGTGATGTGCACAATTACAATGTCACCAAAAAAGTGCGTTTTTGGTTGCCAGACCAAGACAGTCCTGCACAGATTCCCCCAAAACCCCGCGTTAAGGCAGCAGTGGATGTAATTTGCTTTTCCGGATCAGCAACTGAGTTGCGCGAATGTTTATATCTGTTCGCTGCATTTCGGTGCCGACTGTTTCATAAACAAGGCCCAGCTCGACGCCGCATTTTCCCGATCGCCTAATGCTGAAGGATGGAGCAGTCCCAACGATAAAGGTCCCAACGTTAGAACCGCGGGCGGTGAGTGAGACTGATTCAAATGTCTGTGTTTTTGCCTATGCTCATCAAGTAGCCCAAACATGATCACGTATAGTTAATTGATCAATGGAGCATGCGATGTGTAGTGCGTGTACATTTGTTTAGCTGGCCACTATATGTGTAACTTTATGTTTGTGTATTGTAAAAGCACTCCAAACAACAATACACAAAGAGTGGGGAAATATGTTGAACTAAATAAGCGTGCTTCTTCATTCAAATGCGCTACTATTCCGTGTCTTTCTATGTAAACACTAACTTAACCTGCCGTGCAAAACCAGTCCGCTTACTGTCTACACAAACCACGCGTAAACACGCAAACACACGTGCACAACTGCACTTCCCACATGTACACCTTCAAAGACAAAAATACGACGATATAATTCAAGTATAAATATGTAAATAACACAAGCCGCTAAGCATATTATATAGTTAGTGTATAACTTGTACCACATAGAGACGTCCTGCTCTAGTCGTTTTTGCTGCTGCTCCTGTTCAACTGCAGCCTCTGGGTCTGATTCCGGATCATAGATGTATGGCTGTATCTGATTAAATCCATATTTTTATTTTGAATAAAGTTTTTTCCCGCTGTTAGGGATGACACAGCTTTACGACGCACTCGACTCAACACAATAGCAGCAGCGCGCACACGTCATTATTTAGCTCCGCTCACACGATACGCCCCCACCCGCTCGGCTTTTTTCGGAAAGACTCGGAACAGCGCATCTTTCTTATATAATTATAAAAAAAAAATAAAGACTTTTCGGAGATATGCAGGATGCAATGCTACTCTATAGGTACTCAAGATTGACATGACACTGACTGAAACTGAGTGTTTCACCCCCCCTTTAAGAACAGTCATGAGCTCTTTTGTTGTACTGGATTCAATATTGTCTATGTGAATGTTAAAATCCCCAGCAATAGCAAAACAGTCAAACTCGGAGGAAATTATTGATAACAGTTCTGTAAAGTCCTCAGTAAAGCCTGCAGAGTATTTTGGAGGCCTGTAAATAATGATAAGCAGGATGCGTGGAGCACCTTTTAACACAATACCCAGATATTCTAGAGACAAATAGTCACCAAATGATACTTGCTTACATTGATAGAAATCTTTAAAAAGAGCAGCAACACCAATTATACAAATACCTAATTGCGTCAACTACCGCTGGATGTAGGCCACTAAGTCCTCCGCATCCCATCCAGAAATCACACATAAAGGTTCCAGAGGTCTGAATGCGGGTGCCATGTGGCTGAGAAGGCAGGGCCTTCTTTAGGGGAATCCGCAAGGTTGGGGCAATTTTGAGGGGTGTCAGTTCTGGGAACCAGGTCTGGATGGACCAGAAAGGCGCAGCCATCAAGGTCTGCTCCTTGTGTCTGTACCATAGACCGTAAAAAAATATGGACGACTCGACATCATCCATTTCCGCTTGCCATATTTGAAGCTTTCAGACGGCCTTGCACGGCGCTGACATCTTGGGACCGAGTCTGCGCAGTAGCGATTTCGGGACCGGAGTTGCGCAGTAGAGCGCAGGAAGTAGAGCAGGAAGTACAGTCGCGATATCAAAAGCCCGCCCACACTCTCGCAGATGCAGAACAATTAATAATGTTGGTGTGAAATAAACAGTTATGGAAATGTAGAAATTAAAGCTAAAGATCTAATCTGCTCCCAAAAATTTCGAAAAAAGTCCGTTAGTGCCTCAGTGACAACTTCACTCAGAGAAGACGTCAGTCTCAGCTGTCAATCATGACGTCACACACCCCGTTTTTATAGCATCAAATAACTAACTCAAACTAAACTTATTTTTAAAACGAACACCTGAAATGAAATCATCGTGATGATAACTGCCTTCAGTGACATAAACTAACTTTGGGGAAAACATTTTGAAGTGTAAATTTATAATTTAGTTTGCCTCGCGTCCATTAGAAATCACTGAGGGGCGGCTATACTGGGACCGGTCACCGGGGGGCGATCGAGGCGCGAAAGCTTCAGTAAATGAGAGGGAGACTGCAGGCTTGGTCTGTACGAGCAGGCTCACTGGGAGAAATTCAAGCAGCTCAGCACTGTCTGAGCACGCTTGCTCCTGAGATGTGCTGTCATGTTGACCAAGTCCAGCTCCATACTGAGAAAAGAGGTTCTCTGCATGGGGGAGAGTTTGCTCTTTTTCCAGTTGACCCAAATCCCCAGATGGCTGAGGATGTGATTCTGCGTTAGCATCTTGAATGGAAGGATGTGAAGGGGCTTATTCAAAACACACAAACCCAAGATTGGCTGTAACCCACTGCCTTTCTTGAGTACAACTAGCTGTAAAAGGGCTGTAAACCCTGATTTTATATCGGCTGGATGGACTGGCTCTATCTCGTCCTTCGCCACTAGGACTGCAATCTCTGCCGGACAGGAGCCTCCCTGTCTCCCACCGAGCTAAAGCAGATGCTTTTAAACCTGGGGGATGCCAAGCGAACTGAATAGCGAAATCTTAATGAATCTCAATGAATCACTAGCAAGCCCTCAGACACAATGCAAGCGACACCAATGAAACCCGGCTCAGAACTACCCGTTACATTATAAGTGCTTTGACCTGGTAGACTTGCAGGTGGCCATTGCATGCAGGGTGGTGGTTATTCTTAGCGGCCAGAGCTGCTGTTGGCTCACAGGTCCTGGATGGGAGTTGCTATGACCCCACCAGGTGGCAGCATTTTGCAGGGAGGCACTGCAACTGCGCACTTTACCTGGGGAATCCCCTCCTCTGACCAGGGTTCAAGGGTAGCGAGAGAGGAAAATATTTGACAACTGAATATTACAAATATGACATTCATAAAAATAACTTAATCTACTAATTAAAATTGTGGTTTAATTTCCTGTCTTTCTGTGGTTTCCCCTCCAAAAAAACTTTTCAGAAACCTGTATTCTTTGAGTTTCATAGGCACCAGAGTTTGACCAGTACAGTGGGGCAAAAAAGTTTTTAGTCAGCCACAAATTGTGCAAGTTCTCCCACTTAAAAAGATGAGAGAGGCCTCTAGTTTTCATCATAGGTACACTTCAACTATGAGAGACAGAATAAGAAAAAAATCCAGAAAATCACATTACCTGATTTTTTTGAAAGATTTTATTTGCAAATTATGGTGCAAAGTATTTGGTCAATAACAAAAGTTCATCTCATTACTTTTTACTATATACCCTTTCTTGGCAATATCAGAGGTCAAACATTGTCTGTAAGTTTTCTGTAATCAGGGAATAATAATTGAAATGGATTTTATGAACATGCTTGAGAAAGAAATGAATGAGAGGTGTTCTAATTAAGATGGTACATGTATGTAGACTGTAAACTGAAGTAAACTGAACTTATTTTATGTCAGACCATTATTGTGTATTTGACCATTTCATTTAATTTAATTATTTTTTAAAACTGTTTTAATTATTCTTGTTTTATGTTTAATTCTTACACATGGTATTCTTATTTCTCATGCATATGCTATCACTGTTTTAAATAATTTCTATGTAAAGCACTTTGAATTAGCATTGGGTATGAAATTTGCTATACAAATAAACTTGCCTTGCCTAAGTCACCACAAGGTAGTTTGGCATTTTGGCCCATTTCTCCATGCAGATCTCCTCTAGAGCAGTGATGTTTTGGGACTTTCGCAGGGAAACCAAAGATTTTCTATGAGGTTGAGATCTGAAGACTGGCTAAGCCACTCCAGGACCTTGAAATGCTTCTTAAGCCGGGTGCACACTGTGCGATTTTGGCAACGATTTGGCCGTCTGAGACAAATTTAGGAAATCCTAAAAGATTCCTCAGATCCTAGGCTAAAATCTGACGTCTTTGGTCGTTAGTTTGACATGTTCACCGGCCGCCGATTAATGAGTGCTGCGATCAAATTTTACCTCAGACTAAATTCTGGCAGTGTCAGAAGATTTGGCACAGAATCCTGCAGTGTGACTTCTCCTACGACAACAGTCAAATATCTCGGTTTTTCAAGACAAACTATGACCAAAACGAGAGCTAGAGATTTATTTGTAGCCAGCATTTCAGCCCCGCGTGTAATGCAGCTCACTGTCACCCAACGCGTCATTCATTGATGATATAAAGCTCCGGGTGAGATTTCTTGCGCGCGTCCGTTTTTAGCGCGCCTAAACTATCGTGCAGTCTGACATTAATGACAACTGAGATCTTACAGTGTGACAAGGGGATCATGTTCGTACAGTCTGACAAGGGACATTCCCAAAGGATTGAAAATCGCACAGTGTGCAGGACCCATTACAAAGACACTCCTTTGTTGCCGGGTGATCTGTTTGGGATCATTGTCATGCTGAAAGAGCCACATTTCATCTTCAATGCCCTTGCTGACGGAAGGAGGTTTTGACTCAAAATCTCACAATACATGACCCCATTAGTTCTTTCCTTTACATGGATCAGTCATCCTGGTTCCCTTGCAGAAAACAGCCACAAAGCATGATGTTTCCACCCCCATGCTACACAGTAGGTATGGTGCAACTCTGCATTCTTTTAGATGAGTTTTTACCAAAAAGTTATATTTTAGTTTCATCTGACCATATGACATTCTCCCACTCCTCTTCTGGATCATCCAAATGCTCTCTAGCAAACTTCAGATGGGCCTGGACATGTACTGGCTTAAGCAGGGGGACACGTCTGTAACTGCAGGATTTGAGTCCCTGATGGAGTAGTGTGTTACTGATGGTAGCCTTTGTTACTTTGGTCCCAGCTCTCTGCAGGTCATTCACTAGGTCCCCCCATGTGGTTCTGGAATTTTTGCTCACCGTTCTTTTGATCATTTTGACCCCACAGGGTGAGATTCAGTTGTCTTGTATGTCTTCTATTTTAATAATTGCTCCCACAGTTGATTTTTTTCACACAAGCTGCTTACCTATTGCAGATTCAGTCTTCCCAGCCTGGTGCAGGTCTACAATTTTGTTTCTGGTGTCCTTTGACAGCTCTTTGGTCTCTGTAATAGTGGAGTTTGGAGTCTGACTGTTTGAGGTTTTGGACAGGTGTCTTTTATACTGATAACAAGTTCAAACAGGTGCCATTCATACAGCTAACAAGTGGAGGACAGAGGAGGCTTTTAAAGAAGAAGTTACAGGTCTGTGAGAGCTAAAAAATCTTGCTTTTTTGTAGGCGACCAAATACTTAAAATCACAGGCCTTTGTCATCTTTTTAAGTGGGAGAACTTGCACAATTGGTGGCTGACTAAATACTTTTTTGCCCCACTGTATTTGTAACAGTGGTTTCTGTCAAATAACAAAAAAAACTTAAACAAAACAAAAAAAGTTTTATTGAATAATTGTAAATATTTATTTCATATATGGTGAAGATACTTTTACATTGAATGGATGTATAATTTGACCTCTTGTAGTGCAGGAAACAACACAAATGTTTATGTAAACTTATAGATTTGATTATACAGTAATAAAAGCATAATCTGTGGGCCCATCCAAAACCACAACCTGAATGAGACTCAGGACAATTGCAATGCATTTAATTTCTTTAATCATAAACACGTTTACACTTATCCAGCATGTGCATATAAAGAGAAAAAAATGTCCATTACTTTGAATGTAAACATATCTTTATTTTATTTCTAAGATTAATGTTTTATGGTTTAGAAGTGTAGGTTTAGTTTTATATGAAGTTTTATTTGTGTTATTTTGCTCATTGTTTAAATTTAAAGCATTCATATTTTAGTTACATTGATATACTATTACATATTACGTTTTCATAATTTTGTTGTGTGTATTGTCGTTTTTAATATTTTATTCAGCTTGAATTATTCGAGTACTTCAACTTTGCCCTCGCAACTATAGTTTTTTTCTAATGTTTATTTTATTTTAAATAATTTTTGTTTTAGTTTATAATAACGACCCTGATCTAAAATGATTAGGAATTAATGTATTTCAATATAATATATAATAAAGATCCTACTTACACTTGTGTGTTTGAAGCTAAATCAATTTAGTATAATGTATAACATTTAAAACAAACTTAAAACTATTTATTTAATACTAAGTCTTTCTCAAGTAAATTGCAATAGGTGCTGTTACTGTTGGCACATATAAATGTTTCTTAAACCAAAAGATGACCGGTTGGTTTGTTATCCCAAGTCTCTCCTACTTATTTTAACCAGATCGCCTCCTAAACAAGCTGGAAGGGTCTCATACAGCAAGACTCACTCATGGAGAGCAGAAGCGTCCGTAAAACAAAATACTCTTGGTTGGATTGTGTCGGATGAAGAAAAGGAAGGGATGGTCTGCAATGAATTCCTGTGGGGGGATATAACACCGTGATGGAAAGACGACGCCGGTGGCTGCAGCCGCTTCGGTTCCTTCCTCATTGAGTTCAACAAAGGCTTTATGAATCACCTTTGACACCACCAGGTCTTTGGTGGAGGTCATGCCTGAAAGGTTCACCTTCCCCTCCATAAAAACATCCTCCATTCCCATGCTGATCAGAAGAGTCTTCATATCATATTTTTCCTCCATCTTGAATCTGGGCAGAGACACTTCAAGCTCATGTTCAACCTCGATTTCTGGTTCGGTCCACTCCTTGAGCTTCTCGTAGGTCAGTGCCTTTTCAAGCTGGATAATAAAGAGAGACATGTCAGATTAATAACAGTTCAGTCATGAAAAATTAAAACTGTTTCACAATATTTAACATTTGACTGGTCACAGCTGGCTAATTATGCATTCACATCACCTTCTGAAGGCCAGTGGTGTCGTCTTCAATCTCATTAGGAAGGATGATCAACATACTGAGATTCTTCCCGACATACGGCAGCTCCAGCACCTGACTGTTCATCTCTGGGATATAGTTTAGAGTAAACTTTGCCTTTTGATGCATCATCTTCACTGGTTTAGTTTGATTCTGACAAACGTCAATAGAAACACATTATAACCCCTCAGATTCCAACATGAATGTTAAAATATTTTTTTAAAGCATGAAATCGCACCTTGTTCAGCTTAAACTGCTCATCTCTGGTGGCTTCTTTTGGGAATTTCTTCTCCCAGTTTCCCTTGAAGTAGATGGCGTTCACCAAGACCAGTCTCGTCATCGCATCGATGGCTCCCTGTGGCAGCAAGTCCTTGATCTTCTCTAAAATATAAATGGACATTGTTCACTTTGAGCAGTGATTTGAACTGACTGATTTTATATTTTTACTAAAGTTCAACTCAAGAATCCATGAAGCCAAACATGGCACTTGAAAATACATTTTTGCTGAACCTAAAATGCTGCAAAAACATTAAATAACTTTTATTTTTAAGTATGTTGATTAAGTTTAAAATTCATAGTAAGTTTGTGGTTTTCACCTTGTGTTTTTTTCTCCACCCATTTGTTGATGTTGACGCGAACAGCCTCTGATTTGTTCTTGAAGTCCACCTTCTCCAGTCCGGCTTCATAGTATATTTTTGCGTCATCAAGGAATTTCTGTAACATAGCAAACCGATTGAGGTGCAAATGATATTAGAGCTGAGAACATTTCCAGAACCTCCAGTGAATAAACCGAGTCTTACCTCAACAAACTGGTAGGATTGCTCTCCATAGAGGCGGTTGGCAATACTCAACGCATACGGGACTCCTGGTTTGTTCAGCTCACTCATAAACTTCTTGTAGCTGGAATGAATTTGGTCCTCAGGGTAAAATACAGCATATTCTTGTACTGGCATACCAGGACATCTCTGTTTGGATTTAATCAGATGAATCAGACAAACCCTAAGGATACACATGTACCACTACAGCAAATACAGCTGTTATTATAATCATAAGCCATGAGGTTAGTGTTTGATGTAAATATCCATACCAGCCATTCATCAGGTATCTGAGGTTCCTGGGTTTGCTGCATCATTGATGGAGAATTCTGAACTTTGACGGCACATCTAATCTGTGGCTCTTGGGTTTGCTGCATCATTGATGGAGTATGCTGATCTTTGATGCCACATCTAAACAGTGACTCCTGGGTTTGCTGCATCATTGATGGAGTATGCTGATCTTTGACGTCACATATAAGCAGTGGCTCCTGGGTTGGCTGCATCATTGATGGAGTATGCTGATCTTTGACGTCACATATAAGCTGTGGCTCCCAGATTGGCTGCATCATTGATGGAGAATTCTGAACTTTGACGGCACATCTAATCTGTGGCTCTTGGGTTTGCTGCATCATTGATGGAGAATTCTGATCTTTGACGTCACATATAAGCAGTGGCTCCTGGGTTTGCTGCATCATTGATGGAGTATGCTGATCTTTGACGTCACATATAAGCTGTGGCTCCCGGGTTGGCTGCATCATTGATGGAGTATGCTGATCTTTGACGTCACATATAAGCTGTGGCTCCCAGATTGGCTGCATCTTTGGAGTATCCTGATCTCTGAAGCCACATCTAAACACCTTCCCTTGGGTTTGCTGCATCATTGATGGAGTATGCTGATCTTTGACGTCACATATAAGCAGTGGCTCCTGGGTTGGCTGCATCATTGGAGTATCCTGAACTTTGACGCCACATCTAAACCTCTGCTCCTGGGTTGGCTGCATCATTGATGGAGTATGCTGATCTTTGACGTCACATATAAGCTGTGGCTCCTGGGTTGGCTGCATCATTGGAGTATCCTGAACTTTGACGCCACATCTAAACCTCTGCTCCTGGGTTTGCTGCATCATTGATGGAGTATGCTGATCTTTGACGTCACATATAAGCAGTGGCTCCTGGGTTGGCTGCATCATTGATGGAGTATGCTGATCTTTGACGTCACATATAAGCTGTGGCTCCCAGATTGGCTGCATCTTTGGAGTATGATCTCTGAAGCCACATCCAAACACCTTCCCTTGGGTTTCCTGCATCATTGCTTGTGCAGGTAGAGGATTGTTAAATCCCAGGACCTACACAAAATTATTATGGGATAATTAATAAAGATAACCTCACTATTTGGATAACTTCATCATATTCTTAAATACCCATTAGAATAATTAAAAAAATACACTAGAAAAGAGTAGAAAGAATGATTAATAGCTGGCGGTTTATGGTTTATGCATTGCTGGAACTCATTTAACACAATTTCCCATTTGTGAAAGCACTTTTACATGTGCTTACAGTTTAATGTTGCATTTCGCTGAACGTTAAGTTCTAAAAATAGCAACTTGGAATATATAACAGGTTATAAATATAAAAGGTTCCATCAGGTGCTTCATATATAGAACATTCACATCATGGGATCATTTTATGGATTTAGATTTAAATTTAATCACATTTTATGAATTACTTGCAAACAATATTATATTACTTAGGAAAAAACTAAAAAATAACTTGTTAAAACATGAAAGTATTCTGCATTCATTTAAAACATTTCTCCTTATATAGAACCTTTTTAGGGCTTCTTTAAATTCTAAATTCTGTATTGAACCTCAGTCAGGGCCGGAGTGGGACCTATTTTCAGCCCAAGAGGCTATGCCCAAGACCCCCCCCCCCCCCCACACACACACACAGAGACACACACACACACACACTTAAAAATTAAGTGACAGATCTGTTCTTACTATCCTGTTATTTATTATTACATGTTTCAACAAGAAATAGAAATAATATAAATGTGGCCAAATAACAAATCACATAGTGAGTTTTCTGATACAAAGATCACATTACGAGTAAAAGTACATTACGAAAAAAATAGTTTGCATTTCAATAAAAAGGCAGTATTGCAGTAAAAACTTTTTTTATAGCCATATCAGTTTGATAAATAAAATAATTAAATAAATTATAAGAAATATGTTCTGCTACAAAACATACAATAGTAGCATTATTGGGGGAAAAATGCATTCCATATTGAAAACTGTATTGAAAACATCAATAACTAAGTGGAAAATTAGTTTAGATCTCGAAAGAAAGAAGTACATGCACGAGTATATGTGACACGCTAAAGTTCAGAGAGAGAGAGAGAGAGAGAGAGAGAGAGAGCGAGAGAGCGAGAGAGCGAGAGAGCGAGAGAGCGAGAGAGCGAGAGAGAGAGAGAGAGAGAGAGAGAGAGAGAGAGAGCGCTCTAACAACAGAAAGCAGGACTTTTTAATGCACGGTCTGATGATAATGCAGCTGCTTTAAATTCAAATCTAGTGTAACTAGCGGTGTTATTATATCAGCCACACAGTAACTTAACACATATAGACATACAGAGAAAATTAAGAGAAAAAGGAAGCAGCCGAGTCTGCCGGCCCAATTTATGAGCGGACAGAGCGGCCCACCGGGAATTCTCCCGATTCTCCCGATGGCCACTCGGGGCCTGACCCATGTGAAGTGCACAGGCTGAAGGCTATGAGATTCGGTCACAGTGTGGGTGGTTAGTATGAGCAAATATTGTAAAGATGTAAATTTTTTGTGTACTGTTGCTTTAATACACAGTTGGAACACATGCGCTTGTTGTGCAAAGGCTTGAGTCACGGTCTTTCTGTCTCAGTCTACTTTACCGTCACCCTCTTTTAAAAGTATATTGTGAGTTCACCTTAATCATCTGAGCCGCTGTGTTTTCTCTTGCACCGAGCGAGACCATGGCCAGAGCCGAGGAGATGCTGACAGGAGAGTAGAACACATTTCCTGATGCGTTTTCTTCGCTGATCTTCTTGAACAGGTTGAGGGAGAAATGTGTGTTTGCTGCAGACAAATGCTCCATTTTCACAAGCTAGAAAGGAGAAGAGAAATATATGATCAGCATAACAAAGTGAAAAGGTTTTCAGGATGTTTTCTGCTTAAATCCCAAACTTTCCAATGTAAACAACATCGCATGCTTGTCGAATAAGCAGTCAATCAATGCTTTTCTCTCATATGCATCAGTTTTGTTAAAATCAGAAAAGTAGTTTAACAGTTTGCCTCATTTTCATCATTACTCATCATGTAGAAATCTGTTCTAGTAGACTTGCTTTACTCAATACATTGTATTAAGGTACTTCTAACAAATAGAGACGTTAGATAAAAGCATTACCTAGAGTATTCAGCAGGAATGATGAAGTTTCTCCGTGTGTCTGAGGTGAATTAATGATCTGCTGTCTGTCCTCCTTATAAATGTTTCCTCGCCCTGAAGAGCCCATCCTCTAAACCAAAGCCTGCCCTTCCAGAAAATGAAACGCTTGTTTGAAAGGTGAAACTTGCCGCTTCGAATGTTGATGGGATTAGTCAAGAGGAGGCGTGGAAATGTGCTGTCAGGACAGATGTTTCTTCTGCAGATCAACAATCCACAGAAACAAAAGCACACTGGCTTTATACATTAAAACTACAATATTAATATATTACATAATATACAACAATTAAGCTTTTTAAACAAATTGTTCAGCTACTCTAAATTAGACATGTTTTAACACCCTCAAGTGCACAACGTTCCAGTAATATTTGCAAAATGAAAAAATGAATGTTTGCATAACCAAGAAAAAACATTTAAAACGTTTAAAAACGGGATGTTTTGAATGCCCAGAGAACATTCAGAAATAACATATAGCATTACGTTAGCAAAACGTTCTTAGAGCATATTTACTTAATGCATAATTATATGAAACCAAGTATAAACCTCACCAAAGCCTAACCCTATAGTAAGTACATGTAGTTACTTTATATTTCTCAGTATAATTACAGTGTAACAAAGACAAATATATAATCAAATACTCTGACAAATAAAGTAATACATTAGGGGTTCTCACATCCCAGTCAAATAAATCATTCAACATTTTTTTAGTAATGTTTTACATTCTTTCTAAATATATTTTGATATAAGCAATGAAGGTTAAGTCATCATGTAATTTCCCATGATGCTTGGGGAAGAACAAGAAATGCATTTTTATTCGCCATGCGCTTTTTGTATCTAAATGTTATTGCTCCTAAAATTACTGTATGATAGTTTATTAAAATTGCTCCTGGCATTTCTGCACATAATGTATTTCTCAAGTGAGCCTTATTGACGTGTGTTTTCTATGTAAAATTTCCTCATCAGATTGACACATAAAATGTGGCAATGCTCATATTTGTTGTTATTCATATATCTTAGGGATATATCTGTCAATCAGGCCAACGCTATTCATTAGAACAGTTTTGAAGATAAATTACACCAGAACTGTGAGTCATGTTGGGTGTGACTTTGAGGAAAGAGTGAAAACCTGCTATCGGCAACATATAGAGCTGGGGTAATAGGTGTGTCTTTGGATTTGTGCCAAGTAGATTTTAACCTGAAGCCAAAGAATGTCATACAGGTCTATACAGTGACAAAATACCTGCACCACTATATTGCCAAAATGCACCACTATATTGCCAAAATGCACCACTATATTGCCAACCCAGTTTTGACTCTGCAAACAACAAGAGGTCCTAGCAAAAGATTTCAGGTTTTGATTTAGAGGGTTTCTTTCACAGTAGTTTTTCGGTCGTTCATGCTTATTGGATTTTTTTAAAATTTAGATTACACATAAAGCAACTTTATATTTATACTGGAATGTGTAGTCACTGTGTGTGTGTGTGTGTTTGTGTGTGTGTGTGTGTGCACGTGTGTGCTTGTTTTTGTGAAATATCAGGACACAAATGTGTATAATTACATGGGTATTACACAGGTATTACAAGGAGAGGGTGAAATAAGAGGACATTATCCATGTCCCCACTTTTCAAAAGGCTTATAAATCATACATTATCTTTTCTACTAAATATTCCACGCTAGAGCTGCAACTAACGATTATTTTTTCTGTCGACTAATCTAACGATTATTTTTTCAATTAGTCGACTAATCTAACTATTTATTTTTATTTTTATCTAGTGTTCTTTTTTGATTAGCTAATGAATCCTTTGGATAACTTTACAAAAAAATGATAAGTACTTCTAATACAATATTTCAACTTTTATTACATTTTTTCCAAAAAGTACTGTAAGTTAGTTTTTACAGTATACAAAAATAAAGTGCCAAAAATAAAATGTAAACAACACTTTAGCATCAGGCATGAATAATGCCATATAAATTCAACAAAAGCACTGCTCAGAAATGTGCAAAAATACATGGAATACATGTACACAAAAAAAGCGCCAAAAAATAAAGCGCCAAAAAATAAAGCGCCAAAAAATAAAGTGCCAAAAAATAAAGCGCCAAAAAATAAAGTGCCAAAAAATAAAATGTAAAGAACACTTTAGGGCATCAGGCATGAATAATGCCAAATAAATTCTGACTAACATTTTGCATTATGTTATGTATGTTGCATCATGGCATTATGTGGTTTAAAGTAGTAACACACCACAAAAATACTGGTCAACAACACTATGTAAAACATACCTGAGGTAACAGTTTTAAAGGAGCCAAGTTCAACAAAAGCATTGCTCAACACTGTGCAAAAATAATTGCCAATACAGTGCAAAGATTACCTGAAGGCATCTTGTAGTTTAAAGAAGTCCAACATAAATACAGCCCAACATAAACAGTGCAGAAGTGGGCCTTTGTTACTACTTATATAGCATTGCAATAGAGGAAGGTTAGTTACTTATGATTATGTTTTATTTAATTGGCTTGGGCAACAAAATGCACTAGTATCTTATTTATCTATATGTTCACATACACTACTAGATTACAGCGTACTGTCAATGTAAATCTAGTAGTTAATTTCAAGTCTTCATGTGCATAAACAACTTCTAACAACCAGTAAATGTTTTAAATGGAGAATTGACGTTTTAAAATTTCTTATTTAAAGAAATCTAGTTTTTGACCATGTCTAACGTATTCAAATGTTAATCCTACAAATAAGTACGCAGTAATGATCTGCAATACTTTAAGCAACTTGACTATTATTTATTAAAGAGCCATACAGGCAATTTGTGGGTAATGGCATTATAATTTATAAATTATTATTTATCGATTTTTTTTTTTCCGGCCATAAAATGACTAATTGCATTGGATTTCTCTATTTTAACCTATATCTCAGGGCTAAATACAAGAGCATAACATTACAATGTTGCATCTCCGTCACTCTCCATTTTAAAATGACACTGTAAATAAGGTTGATGTAATAATCAATGCTGTGCTGTTTACCAAAAATTGCTGCAAATACCTGTATAGTGAAGCTGTTGTCTATTCCAGTGTTCATGTTCAAAATTCTATGGCACCCCTTACATACGTTACACTATAGGTGTAACTGTACAGATTGCTCACGGTTCGGTTTGTATCACGGTTTTAGGTTCACGCTTCTGTACAGTTCGGTATTTGCTATGTTCAGGGGAAAAAGGACTACTGTCAAATGAAAATAAAGAAAATAAGAACAAATAACTTAAATAGAAGCAGCAGCACAAATAAATACTATTGAGCAAAGATAAACAATAAAATAAACAATGCTTTTCAGGTTTTTCAGGTAGGTGTAACATTAGTTTAGGTAGAGAAATGGAATAAAGTAATCAACTGTAAAATAACGGGATATTTAACTGAGGCTATGACATTTTGACATACTTTTTGTGTGAGTTTGTCCGTTTAAGCACAGGATTTGAAAGATAACTCAATATTTGCGCGGTTTGGGACGAGTGCACAGAGACAGATCTTCTCATTCGCGTCTCCTGCCTACACGGGGGTGATAACGGTGAAAATGACTGGTCATATTCGGACGTACGGCAGCACTCGCATGCATTGAACAAAGTTTACAAAGAGAGACCGTTTTGCCCACGTTTTTCTTTTATTATCGCTGTTGTTGTAGTGTATAACTGAGGAGTCAGCACGTGTATCCATCGACAGAAACATACATACAGCATTATTTTTACAACATAACTTTGTGGGAACGGTTTGGGGATGGCTCCTTCCTGTCCAAACATTACTGCCCTCCAGTGCACAAAGCGTCGGTCCATAAAGACATGGGGTGCGTTTACATGCACGTTCTTAAGCCGATTATGCCCAATAAGCCGACAATGAACATGGTCATGTAAACACGGTAACCTGTTTTCTTTTATCGGAGTAATGTCATAAACGGCGTAAGCATAAACCGATCGGGACAGGTCGTTTTTTGCCTCTTACCTCGATTTCGCGCTGCATGTAAACACATTAACCTGCTTTCTGTCGGCTTATTGAAGTGTGCATGTGTGATAGGTGACAAAAACGCAAATTTAGAGCTGATTTAAACGCATCCAGACAGAGCAAGCTAGTGTTTTGCATGAAATAAGGACATATATCACAAACGCAGACTCTTTTAAGACCCAGAAAATTGAAAAGATGTGTTATTCTCATCACATGCAGCAGAAGTAGAAGAGGTTCAGTCAAAACGCTGCATAACTGCATAAGGGTTAATATGAGCCGTAAATCTCTCGCTGACACGGTGCACGCTTTATTTAACATCACATCTGACGTAATATTAGAATAACGTTATTATTTTTGACGCCACTACAAGGAAATAAACCGGTTTATTAATAGTAATGTAAACGCGGTTTACTTGCGTTGTCCGTTTACTGGTTTGCATGTCAATAAGCTGGTTATTTCAAAAAAACTGGTTATTTCAATAAGCTGATTTTTTGGAGTTATCAGCTTACTGATGTGCATGTAAACGCACCAATGGATGAGTGAGTTTGGTGTGGAGGAACTTGACTGGCCAGTCCTGACCTCAACCTGATAGAAGGAACAGCGGAGACTGAGAGCCAGGCCTTCTCGGCCAACATCAGTGCCTGACCTCACAAATGCGCTTCTAGAAGAATGGTAAAAAAGTTCCTGTAAACACACTCCTAAACCTTGAGGAAAGCCTTCCCAGAAGAGTTGAAGCATTTATAGTTGCAAACGGTGAGCCAACTCCATATTAAACCCTACGGCTTAAGAATTGAATGTCATTAAAGTTCATGTGCATGTAAAGGCAGGCCTCTCAAATTTTTGGCAATATAGTGGTGCAGGTATTTTGTCACTGTATAGACCTGTATTTTTTTAAATTTTGAAGCCTGAATGCAGTCGCCAGAAGTACAAAGCTAACAGTAGGCTATAAACGGACTACACCTCGGTCGAGCAAATTTCAAGGTCACAGTCACTGAGCTTCCGAAAACTCTTTCAGTTTTTATCTCAAAGCTTTTCCCCAGAACATTTGAGTTAGACTAGTTTATAATATCACAGTTATGAGCATAATGAGGCTGTAAAAGTGGACTGAGATTACCTGTTAGGGGTGATGACGTTTAATCTCATCGAAAGTCTCTGTAGTCCCATTGAGCCACTTGTTAGCAACCGTGTAACAGTTTAAACAAAATTACGAGTGGGGTAATACTGATGTATTTTAGAATAAAACGTGAAAGTGTCTTGAGCTTTTGAGCCCGATCTCACGAAAATGCATATAAATAGTGCGAGTGTGGAATCTCGTGGAATCATATGTTATGCACTTTATAGCGTATTATACGCAAAAACCACCCACCCCACCACCCCCATCCTACCCAAGAGCGTGTCATATACACGCCATTAAGTGCATAGAATATGCATGCCAAAACTCATTTTGGGGTACACATTCCCCGAGATTGCATACTTGTACTATTGATACGCATTACCATGTGATCGTGTTGGTTCACCACAGACCTTATTTCAGCTGTTTAACTAAAACCCATTCAAAAAATCGATTGACTTTGGGACGAGGGAACCAGAACTCGCTTCCATGTTTTGCCTGCAATGTGATGTCATACCTGCACCACTGTGTGTGTTCCTTGGACGCGTCTTGTTTTTGGGAAAGGGTTGATTGATCCTTGGAAAAGGTTCAAATAAAGATTAATTGAGCATCTTGCCTCTGTGAAAGTGTTGATTATCAACTGGTAGGATTCCAAAATTAAAGAGAAAGACCAGAGGAGCTAGATTTAACTGTGGGAAACAGGTAACCTGTTTAAAAGGTCTTATAAGGTTAATCTTACAAAAAGTTAAATCAGCACTAGGTAACTTTTCAACCTTCATAATATATTTTTTAAGACTCTTGTGATGATAAATCGACTTACAATAGGTTGAATGACACGTCTGCCATAGCCTGATGGGGTCTGTATCGTTTTTAATCGTACTTTTAAACTTCTGGTTTCGGGTAGTAACCCGAGAACAAAAAGAACTACAAAATTCGACTGCTTTACGGCATATACGTCCCTTCCACCAACACCCACACTTCCTTACATTCGGATGTGCGAGCCCAACTTTGTTCGTCGGATAATATAGTCATGTCCGAAGCAGCACAGACAAATAAGAAAGAAAAGGTTTTGTTGGAGGAAAGCAATAAGAGGAAACGAAAAAGTGATGGGATTAAAGGCAGGATGAGGATCAACATGTGACCAGCGTTTGCTCGTCGGCGTGAGCTGAAGGAGGCGTGGCCGACCGATGCTGTCCTGCTTGTTATGGTGATTACCTACCACTCAAACATTGAACTGAAGTATCATATAGATTCTGTAAAACGGTAACCAATAGACTACTATAATGACGCTGGCTTGTACGGCTGGGCGATATGGCCAAAATTTCATATCCCGATATAGCTCATTTGATATCCCGATAACGATATACATAACAATATAGCAATTTTTCTGTTAATTCAGTTTATGAATAGTCTATACAAAATTGCAATGTCGAAATGCTGTTTGAAATGATATACAAAACAAATAAAGGTAGTATGGACTACATTTTTATTTTATTTAGAACCTTTTTTAAAAGCAAGACAGCTGGTAAAGTTAACACCTGCCTAGGGATGTTAACCGATGACCGTTTGACCGATGGCTGACCGTATCAACGTTAACCGATCAAAGTTGTCGGTTAAAATAAATAAAAAAGTGATCTCTAAATTAGGCTATTATAGACAGTGGACTAAACTCTACTACAGTTGGCCGTCTCATTCCAAAATCTTTTTGTGTGAAGTGAACATATCCCTCGCGCTAAATTTTTCATAACTCTCCTGTTTGTACTTAATAAACAAAAAAAAACATTTGACGCGAGGTCACAGTGTTTTTGGTTTGCGCGCTCGCAAAAAGTAAACACTCGAGGTTAGAGCCAGGGCAGACGACAGGATGAAGGGTGCATTTCGCTTAAGATGGGCTTACATTTGGAAATATATTACATCTACATTTCAGTTGTAACACATAAGGTGTTGATCGTCTTTCTTTATTATTGTTAGCACTACCTCGAACTAAAGCGGCGTCTCTTCAGAGCTGTCATTTTCTTAAATGTTTTTAATGAGCTTCTAACGCTAGTCAAACGCCTTTATTTTCAACGCGATCACCTTGTACCCAAACCATTTCGAAACTAAGGAGCCATTTGTCCTCTGATTACAAACAAGCTCCTCTGCGGCGTGTTTGCGGGACTCGTATTTCGCGCTGTGGGGGATTTTAAAAAAGTGACGTGAGTGGAAGGGAGGCGGCAGCGCGTGTGTGTGTGAGTGAGAGAGCGAGAGAGAGACAGAGACAGAGGGAGCGCGGCTCGCGGCTGTTATTTCAAATAGCGCAGCATATTTTAAACTAATCGGTTAACCGGTTTCAACCGGCTAATGAGGCTCGGTGGTCGGTCAAGAAAATGTTTAGTTTTCGCCATCCCTACACCTGCCATTAAAATATTTCAATATATGGCTATATGGTGTGCCACGCGTAAAAGCCCGTTGCAGCGTTTGTGTCTGAAGTTTGTTTTGAGCGCTTATGCCACTATTCTGGCATAATTACTCTGAGAATTACCCTGGTCTGAACCGCGTCTACTACCGTCTTCCTCCATGTTTGTTTATGTATTGCAGCGTACATGGGCATGCCGTTGCGTGAGGTGCATCTTGACGAAAAATTCTGCCATAAACGCCTTATCGTGGCGTAAGCGATAGAGCCTTATATAAAACGATAGACATTTTCTATCGTCCCGACGATATATTTCGTCATATCGCCCAGCCCTACTGGCTTGTAAACGTGAGCATCGTGATTATTTGGCGTTTGAAAAAAATAAAACCCATGAAATTATATTCATATGACACGCTGAAGCATATGCCACTGACTGTACCTGGGATGAAGACATTTCACACGCGCCGCCAGAAACTCTGAATTCCTCTTGCAGTGTTCAGGGGAACTGTTAGTGCTGCACCAACCCGCGGGACGCTTTTATGAAGTTATTTGGCCCGCACCGCACCACTGTATATATTTTTACAACCCGCCGCGCACCCATGACCATTAAATAGACATACGGGGTCCGTGGGTTATGAGACGACCCGCGCATCACTAGTTCAGGGCTATCAGGGTTGTCATGTCAACAAATGCACGCGCGATGGCATCCCCTGGTGTAGGATTACAGAGCTTACGACAGTAGTTGAGGACATTATTTTTTCCAAACTGTAGGGGGACCCCGAGAGCAAAAGTAGCCAAGTGCTGCTTTAAGTTGGACGGTCATTGCCAATCAGCATATGAGAATAGCACACTGGCCAGAGACAAATTCAGATGCCTTGACTGACATCTCGACATTGTTGCTTTGTTCAATAAAGTCTTATTTGATATCTCTCCCCCCCCCTCCCCCCCCCCCCATAAAACTTAATCTTAATCATAAGAAATTAATCTAACATATATTTTTAAACTAGGAGTAAAGACAACCTTTAAAATGTCTGTTAAAGGTTTGGCCTTACAAATTTTATGGAATATTTTCCCATGAGATTGTGTCATAAAATGTGGCAATGTTGATTTTCTGCCAAGTAGATTGTAACTTTAAGCCAAACAATGCTTAAGTTTTTACTCTGCTAACCACAAGAAGTTCTTGCAAAAGATTTCAGGTTTTGGCTCAGAGTTTTTTCTCACAGTTTTTCAGTTGGTCATGCTTATTGGAATTTCTTTTTGTTTTTTAGAGATTGCACATATAAAGTAACTTTATATTTATACTGAAGTATATAGTCATGTGTGCAGGTGTGTGGGTTACTCCAGTTACTTTGTCACTGAAATACTGTAAACTAATTTGTATAGTTGCATCTGACAAATAACAGCTTTACTTTTTTACTAAATATAACTAACATGCACATGCTATTTAATATTGCCTAAATGCAAATGTATCACAAATGTACCCAAATTTGTAAACTAGGAGTAATAATATCCTTTAAATAAAATAACATAAGTGCATGTGATCAACAATAATTGAAGCATTTTGGTAATCCCAGAAAGTGCACAGTAAAACATAATTATATTAAACGAAAACTATCTATATTTGGTTCAGTGAAAAGCATTCATTCTCTATGGAATATTTTTCTGTGAAACTGTCATAAAATCTGGCAATGGTCATATTTATTCATGTGAATTTACCGTCAGGCCGATGTTGTACATACTAATGGTTGCGAAATGACTTCTGTTTTAAAATAAGAGTAAACTAAGTCAGAACTGTGGGTAACCTGGAAGTGAGTTTATGAGGTTTGGGTGTGTAAGTGTGAACACATGCTTTTGCCATCATACAGTATAGGGCTTACATGATCAGAGTCGGTTTGTGCCAGATATGTTTTAAATTAAGTTGTGGTGCTGTGAGATCCAAATTTAATATCTTGTATGACTTCCATGAGCTTGAAGGACTGCATCCATGCGGTTTGGCAAGGATTCATACAATTTATTGATTAAGTCATCAGGAATAGCTAAGAAAGCAGTCTTGCATGCCTCCCAGAGTTCATCAATATTTGGTTTCGTCTTCCATGCGTCCTCTTTCATCCTACCCCACATATGCTCAATGATGTTCATGTCTGGTGACTGGGCTGGCCAATCCTGGAGCATCTTGATCTTCTTCGCCTTGAGGAACTTTGATGTGGAGATGGAAGTATGCGATGGAGCACCGTCCTGCTGCAGAATTTGGCCTCTTTTATGGTTGGGAATATAAGAGGTAGCTAAGATTTCTTGGTATTTTAGACTATTGATGTTCCCTTCCACCCTGCAGATCTCTCGCACACCCCATACTGGATGTAACCCCAGACCATGATTTTTCCGCCACCAAACTTCACTGTTTTCTGGGTGAAGCTCTGATCCATTCTGGCTCCAGTAGGTCTCCTGCAATATTTGCGGCAACTGTGGTGTAATTCAACAGAAGATTCATCTGAAAAATCCACCTTTTGCCACTTTTCCAGCGTCCATCCTTTTAGCAGGCTGTGGGCCTTGGCAAATGCCACACGGTTTTTCAATTGTCTTTTGTTTAGTGCTGGCTTCTGGGCACTGATTCGACCATGGAGGCCATTTCGAGACAGAATCCGACAAACTGTTCTGGTTGACACAGGGAATTCAGGTGACCAGGTCTCGTGGAGCTCTGCTGCAGTGGAAAATGGGCTGGCCTTGGAATTTCGAGCCAACAAACGGTCCTCTCGAGCAGTTGTCTTGCAGGGTCTGCCTGACCTGGGCTTGTCAAAAACGTCTCCAGTCTCTTCAGATCTTTTTTTTATCCTCTGTACTTGACGCTGAGACACATTGAAGGTGTCTGCCACATCAGCAGTGGATCTGGTCTTCAGCCTCTTGATAATCAAAACTTTAGTCTCCGGGTGAATCTTAGGCATGTTTGCAGAGGTCTAGTTGCAGTTGGTGTGAAGGTCTAGCGTACTGGGGTTCTTTTTATACACACTTGAGACCTAATTGATCCATTATTAGTCACAGGTGAAGCTCATATGACAAGGTGACAACACTTATGTCTTTGCAAAAAATGACTCAGTGGGCTTTACCAAGCTGTGAATATTAGAATACTTTTTGAAAGTTTAGTTTTTCACTGAAACATTATCACAAAAGCAGGTGGGATTAAAATGAGCCATTTCTTGTAAAAAAAAATCTTGATTAGAAATATATTTCAGCTGCACTTTAGGTCAATTTGTACACAATTGACAAGACTTTTGTCAGGGACTGTAGTAGCCTACTATTTACTGGTAAATATTACAGTATACAGACATCACAGACAATGGCAGACAATGACCATTAGCTCTGGCATACTGCCAATGACACTTCAATAAATTACAGTTTCTTTACAGTTATTGATGTAAACATCCCTAAAGAAAGGTACCGTTGGGTATTGGTTAAAACTGTGAACGGAACCCAACCCTATAGATATGATCAGCACGTTTCCTGTCTAAACAAGCATGCTAATCAACGAAATCGTCAATCAATGCTTTTCTCTCATATGCATTGGTTTAGTTAAAATAAGAACAGTAGTTTAACAGTTTGCCTCATTTTAATCATTACATATCATGTAGAAATTTGTTCTAGTATATCTAAGATAAAAGCATTACCTAGAGTTTTCAGCAGGAATGATGAGGTTATGATAAAGGAATGATAAATGCTGAAGAGCCCGTCCTCTAAACCTCACCAGCTCTACTGTAAAACGACTCGAGTTACTCAGCCTGAGTGGCAAAAATGCTAGTGCATTTTTAATTTTTAATAGACAATTATTAGTTTAAATATATACGAGAAGTTGGACTCAATATAGTTCCTTACAACTTACCAAAGATCCAGTTATCCATAGATATTGACATCCAGCCAGGATTCATATATATGGTAAACTATATAATGTCATGTACCGTGTGTCCAGTAGTTAGGAAGTTATTGTGTGCCTCTGTCCCTTTAAGGGGCCGTGCCTGAAAGAGAAGTGCTCCATACTGAACACACACACACACACACACACACACACACACACACACACACACACACACACACACACACACACACACACACACACACACACACACACACACACACACACACACACACACACACACACACACACACACACACACACACACATACACACATTTGAATGCTTTTATTTGGATCTGATAGACATTGCACAAGATAACAAGATCCAAATACTCTGAAAAGAGTCAATGACAAGGTGACATGTCTACAGTTCACAGCTCACACACTTCTACAAGGCCTTCCATTTATAATACTTTACACGTTAAGGATAAACAAAACATCTCCGTCTCCATATCTGCATGCTCCCTATAGTGGCTGAAACGGAGCAAAATCTAGCAAGCCTTTTTGCCTCCTTTTTTTGCAGTCCTCCCAACTGCATCCCTCTAACCACATTCTTATGGACATGGCCTAAACTTCCAAACACCAGAGTTATTAATGTACATCTATAGCCCAATCTGTGAATGAGATCTACCAGTGGTTGATATTTCAATAGTTTGAATAGTAACAAGTGTCCATATACAAATCAAAACAGCAACCCACTTCAAAAATGCATACACACTTCATGACCTCTTTTACAATTACGATGTCAGGAGTATTGGGAATGTTTTTAAAATAGTCACTGTCAGATGTATTCTGATGAAACCAGTTAACCTGTACGGTGCTATGCTTATAAATCTTACTCTCATGTCCATAGTTTCTCTTTTGCAAGTCCTTTGCGACCAGATCAACCAGACGGTCATGTCTGGCCACATAAAGTCCTTTATAATTGTGGCATCCGTTTAGAAAATGAGCAACAGTTTCGTTCTCCTGCTGAGTTGGGTGTAATATACAGTAAGGCTCATGCTTTGATGGATACCATGTTGCCAGATTATACTTAGTTGGGAGACATTGTAATCTTTCTCTGAGATGGAGGGATTTGTCAGGACAGAATGACGTGTGCACGCTGCTGCTATTGTGTTGAGTCGAGTGCGTCGTAAAGCTGTGTCATCCCTAACAGCGGGAAAAAAACTTTATTCAAAATAAAAATATGGCTTTTAATCAGATACAGCCATACATCTATGATCCGGAATCAGACCCAGAGGCTGCAGTTGAACAGGAGCAGCAGCAAAAACGACTAGAGCAGGATGTCTCTATGTGGCTTGTGTTATTTACATATTTATACTTGAATTATATCGTCGTATTTTTGTCTTTGAAGGTGTACATGTGGGAATTGCAGTTGTGCACGTGTGTTTGTTTGTTTACGCGTGGTTTGTGTAAAGTTAGACAGTAAGCGGACTGGTTTTGCACGGCAGGTTAAGTTAGTGTTTACTAGGGCTGGGCGATATGACGAAATATATCGTCTGGACGATAGAAAATGTCTATCGTTTTATATAAGGCTCTATCGCTTACGCCACGATAAGGCGTTTACGGCAGAACTTTACGTCAAGATGCACCTCACGCCACGGCATGCCCATGCACGCTGCAATACATAAACAAACATGGAGGAAGACGGCAGTAGACGTGGTTCAGACCAGGGTAATTCTCAGAGTAATTATGCCAGTGGTGGCATAAGCGCTCAAAACAAACTTCAGACACAGACGCTGCAACGGGCTTTTACGAGTGGCACACCATAGCCATATATTGAAATATTTTAATGGCAGGTGTAGGGATGGCGAATTTGAAATAACAGCCGCGCTCCAGCTCACACACACACATACACACGCACTGTCCTCCTAGCGCTCCCGTCCACTCACGTCACTTTTTTAAAATCCCCCACAGCGCGAAACACGAGTGCAAACGCTTTTCCGAGGAGCTTGTTTGTAATCTGAGGACAATGGCTCCTTAGTTTCGAAATGGTTTGGTCAAGGTGATGGCGTTAGAAAATGAAGGCGTTTGTCTAGCGTAAGAAGCTCATTTGAAACATTGCCGCGGCTCATTTAAGAAAATGACAGCTCCGAAGAGACGTCGCGGCTTTAGTTCGAGGTAGTGCTAACAATAATAAAAAAAAGACGATCAACACCTTATGTATTACCACTGAAATGTAGATATTTCCAAATGTAAGCCCATCTTAAGCGAAATGCACGCTTCATACTGTCGTCTGCTCTGGCTCTAACCTCGAGTGTTTAGCCTGTTTACTTTTTGCAAACCTTGTGAGCGTGCAAACCCAAACGCTGTGACCTCGCGCCAAATGTTTTTATTGGTTTATTAAGTACAAACAGGCGAGTTATGGAAAATTGAGTGTGAGGAATATGTTCACTTCACACAAAAAGATTTTGGAATGAGATGGCTAACTGTAGTAGCGTTTAGTCCACTGTATAATAGCCTAATTTAGAGATCACTTTTCTTTTTTTTTAGCAGACAACTTTGATCGATTAACGTTGATACGGTCAGCCATCGGTCAAACGGTCATCGGTTAACATCCCTAGGCAGGTGTTAACTTTACCAACTGTCTTGCTTGAAAAAAAGGATCTAAATAAAATAAAAATGTAGTCCATACTACCTTTATTTGTTTTGTATATCATTTCAAACTGCATTTCCACATTGCAATTTTGTATAGACTATTCATAAACTGAATTAACAGAAAAATTGCTATATCGTTATGTATATCGTTATCGGGATATCAAATGAGCTATATCGGGATATGAATTTTTGGCCATATCGCCCAGCCCTAGTGTTTACATAGAAAGACACGGAATAGTAGCGCATTTGAATGAAGAAGCGCGCTTATTTAGTTCAACATATTTCCCCCCTCTTTGTGTATTGTTGTTTGGAGTGCTTTTACAATACACATAAAGTTACACATATAGTGGCCAGCTAAACAAATGTACACGCACTACACATCGCATGCTCCATTGATCAATTAACTATACGTGATCATGTTTGGGCTACTTGATGGGCATAGGCAAAAACACAGACATTTGAAGCAGTCTTACTCACCGCCTGCGGTTCTAACGTTGGGACTGCTCCATCATTCAGCATTAGGCGATCGGGAAAATCCGGCGTCGAGCTGGGCCTTGTTTATGAAACAGTTGGCACCGAAATGCAGCGAACAGATATAAACATTCGCGCAACTCAGTTGCTGATCCGGAAAAGCAAATTACATCCACTGTTGCCTTAACGCGGGGTTTTGGCGAATCTGTGCAGGACTGTCTTGGTCTGGCAACCAAAAACGCACTTTTTTGGTGACATTGTTATGTGCACATCACCTGTGCAGCAGCCTACGAGCCAGCGCTTTGATGGGCGTAGCCTGTTACTTTCGCTCTCTCCTTCTCTCTCTCACGCGCTTCCGGTAGAATTGTCTGTAAGGCCCATACAAGGAAATTCCGCCCCCATTAACGTCAAAGGGGACGCATGATCTCAAAAAACTTGCCGAAACTTATGACTAACCGGAAGTAGTATTTTTGACAAAGAAATACTCCCATCAAACGTCCACCTTAACTTTTGAAACTTTGTCTATGTTTAGTATGGGAATCCAAGTCTTTAACAGTGTAAAAAGATCAGTATGCATGAAACAGCATTTCACCCCCCCTTTAAGAATTAAGGCTCTTATGTGTTTGATCTGAAGCTGGTGAGATTGTGTCTTTATTTAAGATCGCCAGAGTGGAAACCAGCGGATCGGTGATTATATTGTCATTTAGAGCAGCTACTTCCCCGTCGGAGCCCACCCAGGACAGCTGTATTCCTGTACGGTGGCAGAGATCATTTAAATCCAGCCAGTCGGAGCGCACTCCAAATCCGGCTGCTCTGATTTCCAGCTTTCCGTTCTGCTTTAATTTAAAGCCAAGAAACTGAGACTCGTTTGTGGACGCAGCAGGTATTTTGCGACGCTGTAGATGTACAAACAGCGATTCACGTGCTAGTTCTCTAACGGTTGTATCATCATTGTTAAGCATATTAATAAGATGTCCTGTTCTGGAAGCGGTGTAGAGCCATTCGATGTTTGGAGCACCGAGACCTCCGCTCCTGCGCGCCTGGAAGATAATGTCGCGAGTTGTACGATTATTAAGACAAAACCACTTCCTCACCAGCTTCACCGTTTCGTTGTTCATTGCTGACAATGTATGTTGAGGAATATGTACATTTGGAAAAAGATGTTGAATTTTAGCCGCTGCAATCAGCCTGACGGCCTCGATTTTCATCATTATGGGAAGTGGGGCAGCATCGATCAGCCCAAGTCTTTGGATGTACTCTTGACTCAGCTCTGTGATCTGTTCCTCCCAATCACCACTAACGTTAAATTTATGACCCAGATAAGGATACGTTTCGTGACGTTCATACAGTCGGATGGGTTTCTGCATTAATGTGAAAGCAGGGGGTTTGCCAGACTTTGCTTGGTACCATCTGTTTCCTCCACTGCGTCTCATAAAATGCAGCACATTTAGTATGTTTGATGTCTAAACCTGACCATCTTATGAACTCATCTGTGCGGAGGAGCATGTTGGAAATTACGCGTTCATCTCTTGAGGAGATTTCTACATCGTCCGCATAGCCTTGCACTGGGTTTGGGGATCGCACAGCTGCTGGCGCGCACTGTGACACAGTGCGGCCATGACACACACACACACCACACACACACACACACACACACACACACACACACACACACACACATATAGTTTGTGTGTGTTTGCATTTATTTAGTCTACTTCCTTTGGTCATGATTTTTTTTTTTTTTTTCAATTTCCACATTCACAATACAAAATGTTATCTTTTGGGTTGAGTTACTAGGAGTATGCAATGGAACAGATTGTTGTCATGTATTTAATATATTGACTCATTCATTATTTATTCATCTATCCATTAATTCATTTTTTGCTTCTAAGATATTGCGTTAGTTGCAAAACATTTTTTTTACAGCGCTTTCCCTCAATTTCACCAGCAGATGTCCTCATTGAGCTCTGGTTTTAAAAGCTTCGAGTAATGAACCTTTTTCTGATACAATCGTGCTGAAAGCTTCTCTGGTTCAGAAAGCTTCACTTCGCCGCCACTATTGTGTCTTACTCTTTTCTTTGGTTGTTGAGTTTTGTTGTAATGGTAAGGTGAACCAGGAACAGGCTGAAGACTCACAATCAAACATAAACTTTAATCTTAACTTCACAGGAACATGCAGATGGGCAACGAAAACACAACAGGTTAACGTGACAGTGACTAGACAAAGACTGAGGCTGCGTCCGAAATCGCGTACTATGTGAGTAGGTACTATATTTGAATTAGAACGTACTTCGCGACCGTTAAAAAAGTACGTTCTATATAGTATGAACACGGGTAGTATGAATGGAGTCGGACGTGCGAAACCTGTGAAAGTTACCTTACCGAAGCTGCTGAAGTTGAACTTCTTTCCTCGTGAAGACACTATAATAAAAAACATTTTAATACCTTTCATTTTGGTGGTGTTTTACGCTATGTTATACTACTTTATGCCAAAGTTATGCGATTTTATTTTAAGCTTTGTAGCCTACGTATCCATTTGAAAGTTAAATAGACAAAAATAAAGCAAATACATTTTAATGGTGTCTGGAGTGTGTTTTTCTCTACAGTGCAGCACTCGTATTCAGAGATAGACAGCATATTTTTCAGATACACCTGCAATTAGCTTGTTTCAAAAACATCAAAACATACAGAATGCTTTAAAAAAATACTCAAGGCCATATATTAAGCACTTTACCACTGACAATCTAGCTACTGTAAAGCCCTAGGAATTAAGTGTTTTGTAATATAACTTGCTAAACAGCATGCCAGTGAATGCCATTTGATTTCTTTATTAACATCATTGTTTAGCAATTATTTCTAGTAACCGAAGGAATCTTTTCTTTCTCTCACTTCTCGGTTAAAACACGGGTGTGTTCATCAGCCCCTGCAAAATCAACACAGATAACGTTATTAACACATGATGAACCATGGTCAATCTATTAATGCTAACGGTACATGGACAAGCTGAGGTAACTTACACTTGTTAACATTAGTTTGCTATGTAACTAACAACATTTTGATAATATCAACACTGGTAAAGGAGAAATACATCGTTTTAATTTACTGAAGTTGTGTAATTATCTCATTAAACTGCTAAACAACGAACGTCTTTGTTTAATGAAAACATTGCTACCGGTAGCTGATTTACATTAGTCTAATAATAATGATAAAACTATAATTTTTCTGAATTGGCTGGAAAAGGACACCCTTAATTTACATCATTTAAACTTCTAACAAGACAGTCGTTTACTTATATGATGTTAAACAAATACAATTTAAGCACAAATATACAAAAAGTTGTTTCTAAAGTACTTACACTTGAAAACAGCTGCATCTCCGTTTTCCGCCATTTTCAAATATAACGAGCTCCTCTCTCCCATGGCATCATGGGATAGTAAAGTGTCCATCGTATGCGCACTTCATAATCTCGCCGGAAGTAGTAGGCCGTCCGGGTACTTTTCGCATACTGTTTTTCGAATTCTATGAATTCGGACATACTACTCTGCTCGCGTACTGTTTTTCGCATACTATATAGTATGGAAGTACGCGATTTCGGACGCAGCCTGAGTGAACAAGAGGAACTTAAATAGCAGACAGAAATGAGATTATTAACCAAACACAGCTGAACAACACTTAACTAATGCCAGTTACACTGACTAGGAAACATGACAGAATCAAAATAACTGTAAGACCAGACAGACAGACAGACAGACAGACAGACAGACAGGTGGCAGTTGTATCATTGATATATTTTCTTCTACGTACAGCACTTTAATAAAAACTTGCTGTTTTTATTCCTATTGGATATAATTTTTATTTTAACGATTCCGATTCTTATCGATTCCTAATTTTGATTCCAATGAGATAGAAAACCTTAGATATCATTCAAATTTGAACAATTGAAATAAGCAGTTTTAAAAATTTTAGAGATTCGGGTACAGAAACTAATCAAATGTAAAATAACTCTGCACACTATGAATAATCGGTCAAGAATCGGTCAATACCCAATAATGGGTATTTTTGGTTTTGTATTATTATAGAGACGGCAGCGGGAATATTAGGAATATTAGGCTGCTGTCTCAAGTCGCTTCTACTCATTTGGAAGGGTCTCATGCAGCAGGACTCACTCATGGAGAGCAGAAGCGTCCGTAAAACAAAATGCTATTGGTTGGATTGTGTCGGATGAAGAAAAGGAAAGGATGGTCTGCGTTAAAGTACTGTGGGGGTTTATAACACAGAAACATGATGGCGGCGGTGGCTGCAGCCGCTTCGGTTCCTTCCTCGTTGACTTCAACAAAGGCTTTATGAATCACCTTTGACAGCACCAGGTCTTTGGTGGAGGTCATGCCTGAAAGGTTCACCTTCTGTGGGTCAAAAACATCCTCCATTCCCATGCTGATCAGAAGAGTCTCCATATCATATTTTTCCTCCATCTTGAATATCGGCAGAGACACTTCAACCTCTCTCTGGCGCATGACTTCTGGTTTGGTCCACTGCATGAGCTTCTCGTAGGTCAGTGCCTTTTCAAGCTGGATAATAAGAGAGACATGTTAGATTAATAACAGTTCAGTTATGAAAACATCTGGCTAATTAAGCATTCAAATCACCTTCTGAAGGCCAGTGGTGTCGTCTTCCATTGCGTTAGGAAGGATGATCAACATACTGAGATTCTTCCCGACATACGGCAGCTCCAGAACCTGACTGTTCATCTCTGGGATGAAGGCCAGAGGAAACTGCTCTTTTTGATGCATCATCTTCACTGGTTTAGTTTCAGTCTGCCAAACATCAATAGAAACACATTATAACCCCTCAGATTCCATCATGAATGTTAAAATATTTGTTTAAAGCATGAAATCGCACCTTGTTCAGCTTAAACTGCTCATCTCTGGTGGCTTCCTTTGGGAATTTCTTCTCCCAGTTTCCCTTGAAGTAGATGGCGTTCACCAAGACCAGTCTCGTCATCGCGTCGATGGCTCCCTGTGGCAGCAAGTCCTTGATCTTCTCTTAAATATAAATGGACATTGTTCACTTTGAGCAGTGATTTGAACTGACTGATTTTATATTTTTTACTAAAGCTCAACTCAAGAACCCATGAAGCCAAACAAGGCCCTTGAAAATACATTTTGCTGAACCTAAAATGCTGCAAAAAACATTAAATAACTTTTATTTTTAAGTATGTTGATAAGGTTTAAAATTCATAGTAAGTTTGTGGTTTTCACCTTGTGTTTTTTTCTCCACCCATTTGTTGATGTTGACGCGAGCAGCCTCTGATTTGGTCTTGAAGTCCACCTTCTCCAGTCCGGCTTCATAGTATATTTTTGCGTCATTAAGGAATTTCTGTAACATAGCAAACCGATTGAGGTGCAAATGATATTAGAGCTGAGAACATTTCCAGAACCTCCAGTGAATAAACCGAGTCTTACCTCAACAAACTGGTAGGATTGCTCTCCATAGAGGCGGTTGGCAATACTCAACACATACGGGACTTCTGGTTTGTTCAGCTCACTCATAAACTTCTTGAAGCTGGAATGAATTTGGTCCTCAGTTTTTTCCTCATGACATTTCTGTTTGCATAAACAATATCAGATTTAATCAGATGAACCATTGACCACATACAGCCGTTCGTGCAATCATAGTCGGTTCCCAACTAACAAAAATATGTTTGACGAACGTTCTCATTAAGTTGATGAAAATGTAATGATGAAAATGAAAATGTTTTCTGCATGCTCTCTGAATGCTCAAAAAGTATAGTTTATTTTTAAACATTTCATGGTAATGTTACTCTTGAATGTTCTCTGTTAACTGGGTCAGTGTGAGGTAAATATTCATACGAAACCTTGAGTTCAGCAGGCGTCGGAGGATTCTGGGTTTGTGCAGGTGGAGGATTGTTAAAGCCCAGGACCTGCACAGCATTATTATGGGAGAATTAATATAGATAACGTCAACATATATTGTGAATGCACTACTCAAATATGCATTAGAATAGTTTAAAATGACAGCAAATAACTGATTATGTCAAACACATTCTTCACACAGTACCTAAATGAATAAGGACTAGTATCTAATAAATATGTAAAAGTCACAATTGGATTACAAACTGGTCAGAACTGAATAGTTGATATCTGAATGAAAGATAACCAAACACAGGGTTCGTACGGGTGCTTGAAATCCTTGAAAGTGCTTGCATTTTGATGTTGTGTTTTCAAGGTTTGAAAAGTGCTTTCAATCTTGGATAAAGTGCTTAAAAATGCTTGAAATTGTAACTGTATTTCTTTTACAACAAATACCTATCTGACTAAATTAGTCCGTTTTTGTAGAAATAAAAATGTTGGAGAGCCTAAAATGAAACCTGCTGTGCTCGCGATCTGCCTGTCTATTTCCATGTGTGACTCCGACCCGATGTTGTCGTTTCAATGAACGTTGGCTGAAAGATGCTAAATACGAATTTTGGATCAAATGGGCACAAACCCCATGAAGTGCCTCTTGTAAAGTTTGCAAAAATATGTGCAGCTTTTCACTATGGCCGAGTCTTCTCTTTCATGTCACATGGAAGGTAAGTCATAGACTTTCAAGTAAGCTAACTAAAGTAGTTTACACAAATAAACACAAGTAGTGCCACAAATCCGCAAATTAAAACCTACAAACATTAGCTCAGTGCATAAAAAGTGTCAGATGATCATACAAGTAACTTGGTGCTGTCAAAAATATTGATATGCATCGATAATGAAATATCCGAAACGATACCTCTCCTCTTTACACCTGTTGCTCTCCTCTCCGGCCGACAGTTTAACCCTCTAAACACTACCATGCCGATGCGTTCTGCTGGATTTTTCTTTATGACAGTGTGTTAGCCTGTGATTGGTCTGAATTTCTCACGGGATTAGACACATAATTCTACAAATTCCCGCAGATTTCGCGCTCATATCTGAAGTGCGCACATACCGTAATAAAACCGACCTCTGACATACAAGTAAATAAAAAAACAGCTCCTTTTCCCAGCTTATTAATGGTCAAATACAAAAATGTCACAATGTTCTTCTGGGTGTGTATTAATGTAAATACAGTCGTAAACAGTTCAGAAGAATGAGTAACGGGAACAGTGCCCCCTTAAAGGGGCAGCAGTTATTCAAACTACAAAAAGACAAAAGATCACTTGCTGCTCTTTACAGATTAATTTGTGTAACTTTAACAGATTAATATGTATTTAATTTTTACAATGAAAATCCAATGTTATTTTAAATTTGATAACTTGTTTATTTTTTTTATTCCGTTTCTCACCTGAATACATTTAGACCTAGGCCTACCTGATGTATTTGTGCTATTGTTTTTGGTTATTTGTTGTTATTTTATTAATGTTTTCTCTTCTTTCCATTTGAAGTCAAGCTTTCTTGTGCTTTGTGTAAGCTACTGCAACACAATTACCCCATTGTAGAACATGCACTGTATTTGTGAGATAATTGTAATGGTAATTGATCAATGTTCATGAAAAAAAGCTTAAGCTTTATCATATAAAGTGATCTCTTCAGAAGAAATATTTGATTACCTAGGCTTTTAATAGACATACACACACAAAAAAGAAATTAATTAAAAATAGAAAAGAGAGCTGAATCTGATTGACTGTCTACCTTAAAGACCAATGGTTGCATTTTTAAACATTTTAATAAATTAATTGAAAGTTAAGTGAATCCATCATGTGATTTTGTTTAGGCAGGTTAGATAGTAAGCAAAGCCTACTTAGACAGTGATACATTTAAAAGAAATAAAACTTGTGATTTGGTTAAATATCTGATCCTTCTGCTTTACGAAACACAATTTTAGCTGTTTATAGCATTATTATCTTTTTAATGATGAAAAATCTTTAAAATGGACCTTGAAAGTGCTTGAATTTGACCTTTGAAAGGTGTACGAACCCTGCAAAGAAGTCAATGGTAAAACTGTTAAATGTGGTAATACTAACATAAGAATAGTTACTATTCACTATCAAAATAAGTACTAGTATCTAAGTACTATTGTACATCATGATATGCATATTACCAGTGTTGGGCAAGCTACTTGGAAAATGTAGTGAGCTAAGCTACCAGTTACTCTACATTAAATGAAGCTTCACTACACTGAAGCTAACCTCCTGGGAAATGTAGCAAGCTAAGCTACAGCAACTTAAAAAAAAGTAGTTTACTACATCTAAGCTACTTTTTTATTTATTTAATTTTATATTGAACCCACTTCATTCCAATCAATGCTATTTCAGTGATCAATAAATGTCAAGCATATAGACACACATTTTTTTTAGTTATACAAAAACTGTCCGAAATTAATTCGGCAACAAAAACATGTGATCCATAATATTAACAAAACCAGGGGCCTATTGGACAAAACTAGGATAAGGGATTAAGCCGGGATAACTTGGTGATCTTGTCATTTTTATGCAAGATTTAGTTACTGTATATTAGTGGATTAATTGAGCCAGGATCACCAAAATATCCCAGCTTAATCCCTTATCCTAGTTTTGCGCAGTAGGCCCCTGGGCCCAGTTTTTCAAAAGTAATCCACTAGGATTTTGGATAACGGATTGGATCAAATCTTGAAAATGTTTTTTTCAAAAGAAATAATGGATTACATAATCGGATTAGATAATGCAATCCAATCTTGGTTTTGATCCGGATCAAACCTTTAGTTTGGGTTTTTCAGAACTTTTTTGTAGGATTTGGATCACTTTGATCCCGAAAATATGGATTAAACTGATCCCATCAGAACGGTGGATTCAGCGAGGATTTCATGCCCAAAATGTAATGAAAACTTTAAAAATGTATCAAATAATACTATATTTGGATCGTGCAGTATCCTACAAGATATCCTATTTATTCATTTTAATTGTATTTGTTCATCCGTCAGGCTTAAGTGATTAGGTAGGCTTTAACGTATTCTGCCTTTCAGTATAGGTCTACAGCAAAGTAGAAAGAGTTTGGCCTCATAAAATAATCCCCCAAACAGCTGTCAAAATTGACCAAAAACAATACATTTTATTCTGTCACTAACTGATATATATATTCATCACAATCGAAAATATTTTTGTTTTTAGAATATTTATCAGTCATGCATGCAATGATTACAGAATAACCAAAAAATGCAAAGAATGGCCATCACTGATTTTTGTTAAATTTTGTAAAATTTTATTTTATTAAATGTGTGTTTTCATTTCAAATAAAAATAACCTTATATTGACCCCACACTGGCTATTCTACATGTTGCTCTTTACATATCTATAGTTCTGCATTGTGATTCTCTATCCTGTTTGAGCACTGGTTATCCAGATTTAGTGATCCTGAAAAGTTCCTGTCCGGATCAGATTGGTCCAATCCGATGTTGCTTTAAAAAACTGGCTCCAAAAGTAAGCTGGATTGCGTGATCACGGATCACAAAAAAAGGATTACTAAATCCGGATCAATTTTATCCGGATTAAACTTTTTAAAAAACCGGGCCCTGGTGTCGAGAGTGTGTGTGTGTGTATATGTTCATCTGTATGTGTATGATATGCATACGCAACTGTGTGTTTGCATTTGTGCTCAATTTAGACTTGGGCACTTTTGCAGGACAAACTGCAAGTTAATTTACAACTCAACTTGTACAAAAAAAAGTCCAGTCCAGAAAGTACAGTAGCAAAATAATTAAGACCTGCTCCAAACAGTACCAACATAGCAAAAAACAAAACAGCCTGTGTGTGTGTGTGTGTGTGTGTGTGTGCCAGGCTGGACCCCGATACTTTTAACAAGAGGTGTTTATTCAAGAGACGTGCAACAGCGAATTGAGCACTAGGAGAAAAAAAAAACGTAAACTAGATAGTGCGAATGTGCATGCGCCCATCCAGTCTTTACGCGCTCACTGCCAAATGAGTACTTTGAAAGGCCTGCGCGCGCATCTGTGTGCGTCTGCGCGAGGCAGAAAGGAACGTAGAAAGTGAAGTATATCCGCGTTCTTATCAGTTGTGTTTCCAATTTGAGCTTGATCCTCCGAAATGCTCGGGAAAATGTAATGTTAGCTTGTGTGGACGCTACCGAACTACTTGATCAACAGAAGAGCTTCGCTACTGAAAAGCTATTTCATTGAGAAAACAGTGACGCTACCACCACGCTACTGAAAAATGTAGTTAAGCTAGTAGCGTCACTACTTGTAGCGACGCTACTGCCCAACACTGCATATTACAGAAAAGTGACTTTATTTAAAAGTATTGTTAAATATTGTTGACATTGATCCAATCAAAATACATGTGAATAGAGCTTCTGTTTAACAAATGAAAATGAGGTGTGTGGGTAGAGCAACTGTTTAAGCCCTGCCCCCAAGTTTCGGTTTTGTGGCTGTGGTTCTGAAACTGCGATGTTGTGGGCCTGCAGCTGGATAGATCTCGCTTGTTGGGTAAAGGCTTGATTCACTTCCTGGAGATTACCTTAATCATCTGATCTGCAGTGTTTCCTCTTGCACCGAGCGAGACCATGGCCAGAGCCGAGGAGATGCTGACAGGAGAGTAGAACACATTTCCTGATGCGTTTTCTCCGCTGATCTTCTTGAACAGGTTGAGGGAGAACTGTGTGTTTGCTGCAGACAAATGCTCCATTTTCACAAGCTAGAAAGGAGAAGAGAAATATATGATCAGCATAACAAAGTGTAAAGGTTTTCAGGATGTTTTCTGCTTAAATCCCAAAATTTCCAATGTAAACAACATCACATGCTTGTCAAATAAGCAGTCAATCAATGCTTTTCTCCCATATGCATCAGTTTTGTTAAAATCAGAAAAGTAGTTTAACAATTAGCCTCATTTTCATCATTACTCATCATGTAGAAATCTGTTCTAGTAGATTTGCTTTGCTCAATAAATTGTATTAAGGTACTTCTAACAAATAGAGAAGTTAGATAAAAGCATTACCTAGAGTATTCAGCAGGAATTATGAAGTTTCTCCATGTGTATGAGGAAAATGAATGATCTGCTATAAGTTCCGCCTCTATAAATATTGCCTCGCCCTGGAGAGCCCATCCTCCAAACCTCACCAGCCCGGCTCGAGTAACTCATTTAGCTTTTCAAAGCTTTGAATCAATTGAACCAATTGCTTTGCATTATGATTCACTGTGTTCGAAACACCACACGTTGGTGACCCCTGCTGGTCAGAAAAGCAGAAAGGCATCACAAACTCATACCAAACATGAGAAACATAAAATAAAATACAAATACAGCTTTTACAAACCCATTGCAAATGTTTTATTGAAAGTATAGCCCAATCAGATGCACTTAACTAATCATGTTCGGCTTGTTTTGTTTGTTATATGGGTGTTTCAGCTAAACACAGACTATTAACTGATATTAGTAGTTTTTAATTATACAAATACCTAATTAAAATGTCTACAAATGTATAAAACTCATCAGAGATAAGGAAATAGACACGTAGACACTTCATAACATTGACCGGGGGAGGCGATCTCTGGTTCTAGAGAGCCTCAGTCCTGCAGAGTTTAGCTCTTCCCTGTGGGAAGAAAACCAGTCAACGAAGAGGTTCCACATTAAAAGGTAAGAGCTCCTTATAGAGGCTGTAGCTGAAGTGATAGCATCAACTACCGCTGGATGTAGGCCACTAAGTCCTCCACATACCATCCAGAAATCACACATAAAGGTTCCAGAGGTCTGAATGCGGGTTCCATGTGGCTGAGAAGGCAGGGCCTTCCTCAGGGGAATCCGCAAGGTTGGGGCAATTTTGAGGGGTGTCAGTTCTGGGAACCAGGTCTGGATGGACCAGAAAGGCGCAGCCATCAAGACCTGCTCCTTGTGTCTGTACGAGCAGGCTCACTGGGAGAAATTCAAGCAGCTCAGCACTGTCTGAGCACGCTTGCTCCTGAGATGTGCTGTCATGTTGACCAAGTCCAGCTCCATACTGAGAAAAGAGGTTCTCTGCATGGGGGAGAGTTTGCTCTTTTTCCAGTTGACCCAAAGAAGCATGTGAAGGGGCTTATTCAAAACACACAAACCCAAGATTGGCTGTAACCCACTGCCTTTCTTGAGTACAACTAGGTGTAAAAGGGCTGTAAACCCTGATTTTATATCGGCTGGATGGACTGGCTCTATCACGTCCTTCGCCACTAGGACTGCAATCTCTGCATTACAGGAGCCTCCCTGTCTCCCACCGAGCTAAAGCAGATGGTGCTAAACCTGGGGGATGCCAAGCGAACTGAATAGCCAAATCTAAATGAATCTCAATGAATCACTAGCAAGCCCTCAGACACCATGCAAGCGACACCAATGAAACCCCGCTCAGAACTACCCATTACATTATAAGTGCTTTGACCTGGAAGACTTACAGGTGGCCATTGCACGCAGGGCGGTGGTTATTCTTAGCGGCCAGAGCTGCTGTTGGCTCACAGGTCCTGGATGGGAGTTGCAATGACCCCACCAGGTGGCAGCATTTTGCAGGGAGGTACTGCAACTGCGCACTTTACCTGGGGAATCCCCTCCTCTGACCAGGGTTCAAGGGTAGCGAGAGAGAAAAATATTTGACAACAGAATATTACAAATATGACATTCATAAAAATAACTTATTCTACTAATTAAAATTGTGGTTTAATTTCCTGTCTTTCTGTGGTTTCCCCCCCAAAAAACCTTTTCAGAAACCTGTATTCTTTGAGTTTCATAGGCACCAGAGTTTGACCAGTACAGTGGGGCAAAAAAGTTTTTAATCAGCCACAAATTGTACAAGTTCTCCCACTTAAAAAGATGAGAGAGGCCTGTAGTTTTCATCATAGGTACACTTCAACTATGAGAGACAGAATAAGAAAAAAATCCAGAAAATCACATTACCTGATTTTTTGAAAGATTTTATTTGCAAATTATGGTGCAAAGTATTTGGTCAATAACAAAAGTTCATCTCGGTACTTTTTTTTTATATACCCTTTCTTGAGGTCAAACATTGTCTGTAAGTTTTCTGTAATTAGGGAATAATAATTGAAATGAATTTATGAACATGCTTGAGAAAGAAATGAATGAGAGGTGTTCTAATTAAGATGGTACATGTATGTAGACTGTAAACTGAAGTAAACTGAACTTATTTTATATTAGACCATTATTGTGTATTTTACCATTTAATTTAATTTAATTATTTTTAAAACTGTTTTAATTATCATTGTTTTATGTTTAATTCTTACACATGGTATTCTTATTTCTCATGCATATGTTATCACTGTTTTAAATAATTTCTATGTAAAGCACTTTGAAATTGCATTGGGTATGAAATGTGCTATACAAATAAACTTGCCTTGCCTAAGTCGCCACAAGGTAGTTTGGCATTTTGGCACATTTCTCCATGCAGATCTCCTCTAGAGAAGTGATGTTTTGGGACTGTTGCAGGGAAACCAAATATTTTCTATGGGGTTGAGATCTGAAGACTGGCTAAGCCACTCCTACATATTCAATGCTCTTGCTGACGGAAGGAGGTTTTGACTCAAAATCTCACGATACATGACCCCATTCATTCTTTCCTTTACATGGATCAGTCGTCCTGGTTCCCCTGCAGAAAACAGCCCCAAAGCATGATGTTTCCACCCCCATGCTTCACATTAGGTATGGTGCAACTCTGCATTCTTTTAGATGAGTTTTTACCAAAAAGTTATATTTTGGTTTCATCTGACCATATGACATTCTCCCACTCCTCTTCTGGATCATCCAAATGCTCTCTAGCAAACTTCAGATGGGCCTGGACATGTACTGGCTTAAGCAGGGGGACAAGTCTGTAACTGCAGGATTTGAGTCCCTGACGGAGTAGTGTGTTACTGATGGTAGCCTTTGTTACTTTGGTCCCAGCTCTCTGCAGGTCATTCACTAGGTCCCCCCATGTGGTTCTGGAATTTTTGCTCACCGTTCTTTTGATCATTTTGACCCCACAGGGTGAGATTCAGTTGTCTTGTATGTCTTCTATTTTAATAATTGCTCTCACAGTTGATTTTTTTCACACAAGCTGCTTACCTATTGCAGATTCAGTCTTCCCAGCCTGGTGCAGGTCTACAATTTTGTTTCTGGTGTCCTTTGACAGCTCTTTGGTCTCTGTAATAGTGGAGTTTAGAGTCTGACTGTTTGAGGTTTTGGACAGGTGTCTTTTATACTGATAACAAGTTCAAACAGGTGCCATTCATACAGCTAACAAGTGGAGGACAGAGGAGCCTTTTAAAGAAGAATTTACAGGTCTGTGAGAGCTAAAAAATCGTGCTTTTTTGTAGGCGACCAAATACTTAATTTCCACCATAATTTGAAATTTTCTGGATTTTTTAAAATCATTCTATGATGAAAATTACAGGCCTTTGTCATCTTTTTAAGTGGGAGAACTTGCACAATTGGTGGCTGACTAAATACTTTTTTGCCCACTGTATTTGTAACAGTGGTTTCTGTTAAATAACAAAAAAAAAAAAAAACTTAAACAAAACAGGTTTTATTGAATAATTGTAAATATTTATTTCATATATGGTGAAGATACTTTTACATTGAATGGATGTATAATTTGACCTTGTAGTGCAGGAAACAACACAAATGTTTATGTAGACTATATAGATTTGATTAAACAGTATCAAAAGCATAATCTGTGGACCCGTCCAAAACCACAACCTGAATGAGACTCAGGACAATTGCAATGCATTTAATTTCTTCAATCATAAACACGTTTACACTTATCCAGCATGTGCATATAAAGAGAAAAAAATGTCCATTACTTTGAATGTAAACATATCTTTATTTTATTTCTAAGATTAATGTTTTAAGGTTTGGTTAAGTTTTATTTGAAGATTTATTTGTGTTATTTTGCTCATTGTTTGAATTTAAAGCATTCATATTTTAGTTACATTGATATACTATTACATACTACGTTTTCATAATTTTGTTGTGTGTATTGTCATTTTTAATATTTTATTCAGCTTGAATTATTTGAGTACTTCAACTTTGCCTTCGCAACTATAGTTTTTTTCTAATGTTTATTTTATTTTAAATAATTTTTGTTTTAGTTTATAATAACGACCCTGATCTAAAATGATTAGGAATTAATGTATTTCAATATAATATATAATAAAGATCCTACTTACACTTGTGTGTTTGAAGCTAAATCAATTTAGTATAATGTATAACATTTAAAACAAACTTAAAACTATTTATTTAATACTAAGTCTTTCTCACGTAAATTGCAATAGGTGCTGTTACTGTTGGCACATATAAATGTTTCTTAAACCAAAAGATGACCGGTTGGTTTGTTGTCCCCAGTCTCTCCTACTTATTTTAACCAGATCGCCTCCTAAACTAGCTGGAAGGGTCTCATACAGCAAGACTCACTCATGGAGAGCAGAAGCGTCCGTAAAACAAAATACTCTTGGTTGGATTGTGTCGGATGAAGAAAAGGAAGGGATGGTCTGCAATGAATTCCTGTGGGGGGATATAACACCGTGTTGGAAAGACGACGCCGGTGGCTGCAGCCGCTTCGGTTCCTTCCTCGTTGACTTCAACAAAGGCTTTATGAATCACCTTTGACACCACCAGGTCTTTGGTGGAGGTCATGCCTGAAAGGTTCACCTTCCCCTCCATAAAAACATCCTCCATTCCCATGCTGATCAGAAGAGTCTTCATATCATATTTTTCCTCCATCTTGAATCTGGGCAGAGACACTTCAACCTCTTCCTGGCACATGACTTCTGGTTTGGTCCACTCCATGAGCTTCTCGTAGGTCAGTGCCTTTTCAAGCTGGATAATAAAGAGAGACATGTCAGATTAATAACAGTTCAGTCATGAAAAATGAAAACTGTTTCACAATATTTAACATTTGACTGGTCACAGCTGGCTAATTATGCATTCACATCACCTTCTGAAGGCCAGTGGTGTCGTCTTCAATCTTATTAGGAAGGATGATCAACATACTGAGATTCTTCCCGACATACGGCAGCTCCAGCACCTGACTGTTCATCTCTGGGATGAAGGCCAGAGGAAACGTTGCCTTTTGATGCATCATCTTCACTGGTTTAGATTGATTCTGACAAACATCAATAGAAACACATTTTAACCCCTCAGATTCCATCATGAATGTTAAAATATTTTAAACAAGAGCATGAAATCGCACCTTGTTTAGCTTAAACTGCTCATCTCTGGTGGCTTCCTTTGGGAATTTCTTCTCCCAGTTTCCCTTGAAGTAGATGGCGTTCACCAAGACCAGTCTCGTCATCGCATCGATGGCTCCCTGTGGCAGCAAGTCCTTGATCTTCTCTAAAATATAAATGGACATTGTTCACTTTGAGCAGTGATTTGAACTGACTGATTTTATATTTTTACTATAGTTCAACTCAAGAACCCATGAAGCCAAACATGGCACTTGAAAATACATTTTTGCTGAACCTAAAATGCTGCAAAAACATTAAATAACTTTTATTTTTAAGTATGTTGATTAAGTTTAAAATTCATAGTAAGTTTGTGGTTTTCACCTTGTGTTTTTTTCTCCACCCATTTGTTGATGTTGACGCGAGCAGCCTCTGATTTGTTCTTGAAGTCCACCTTCTCCAGTCCGGCTTCATAGTATATTTTTGCGTCATCAAGGAATTTCTGTAACATAGCAAACCGATTGAGGTGCAAATGATATTAGATCTGAGAACATTTCCAGAACCTCCAGTGAATAAACCGAGTCTTACCTCAACAAACTGATAGGATTGCTCTCCGTAGAGGCGGTTGGCAATACTCAACGCATACGGGACTCCTCGTTTGTTCAGCTCACTCAAAAACTTCTTGTAGCTGGAATGAATTTGGTCCTCAGGGTAGAATACAGCATATTCTCGTACCGGCATACCAGGACATCTCTGTTTAGATTTAATCAGATGAATAAGACAAACCCTAAGGATACACATTTACCACTACAGCAAATACAGCTGTTATTATAATCATAAGCCATGAGGTTAGTGTTTGATGTAAATATCCATACCAGCCATTCATCAGGTATCTGAGGTTCCTGGGTTTGCTGCATCATTGATGGAGCATGCTGATCTTTGACGCCACATCTAAGCAGTCGCTCTTGGGTTGGCTGCATCATTGGAGTATGCTGATCTCTGACGCCACATCTAAACGGTGGCTCCTGGGTTTGCTGCATCATTGCTTGTGCAGGTAGAGGATTGTTAAATCCCAGGACCTACACAAAATTATTATGGGAGAATTAATAAAGATAACCTCACTATTCGGATAACTTCATTATATAGTGTGAATGCACATCTTAAATACCCATTAGAATAATTTAAAAAATACACTAGAAAAGAGTAGAAAGAATGATTAATAGCTGGCGGTTTATGGTTTATGCATTGCTGGAACTCATTTAACACAATTTCCCATTTGTGAAAGCACTTTTACATGTGTTTACAGTTTAATGTTGCATTTCGCTGAACGTTAAGTTCTAAAAATAGCAACTTGGAATATATAACAGGTTATAAATATAAAAGGTTCCATCAGGTGCTTCATATATAGAACATTCACATCATGGGATCATTTTATGGATTTAGATTTAAATTTGATCACATTTTATGAATTAAACTGCTTGCAAACAATATTATATTACGAAAAAACTAAAAATAACTTGTTAAAACATGAAAGTATTCTGGATTCATTTAAGACATTTCTCCTTAAATTTTACATTTTCAGGGCTTCTTTATATTCATAATTCTGTATTGAACCCCAGTCAGGGCCGGAGTGGGACCTATTTTCAGCCCGGGAGGCTATGCCCAAGATCCCGAAAGAGATCTTAGATCTAGAAAGAAAGAAAGAAAGAAAGAAGCTACTATTTCTGCCTTTCTTTTTTTTAACCTGGCTTTTTCAGCTCCACCTGGCATCTTTTTACCATTCATTTTATCCTTCTGCGATATGCTTACTCTCCACAGCATAAAATTAAAATTTTGTTTTGTTTGTTTTTTTCTCCGTGGCAACCACTACACGAACACGCGACACGCTAAAGTTCTGAGAGAGAGAGAGAGAGAGAGAGAGAGAGAGAGAGAGAGAGAGAGAGAGAGAGAGAGAGAGAGAGAGAGAGAGAGAGAGAGAGAGAGAGAGCACTCTAACAACAGAAAGCAGGACTTTTTAATGCACGGTCTGATGATAATGCAGCTGCTTTAAATTCAAATCTAGTGTAACTAGCGGTGTTATTATATCAGTCACACAGTAACTTAACACATATAGACATACAGAGAAAATTAAGAGAAAAAGGAAGCAGCCGAGTCTGCTTGCTACTGTTGCTTTAATACACCGTTGGAACACATGCGCTTGTTGTGCAAAGGCTTGAGTCACGGTCTTTCTGTCTCAGTCTACTTTACTGTCACCCTCTTTTAAAAGTATATTGTGAGCTCACCTTAATCATCTGAGCCGCTGTGTTTTCTCTTGCACCGAGCAACACCATGGCCAGAGCCGAGGAGATGCTGACAGGAGAGTAGAACACATTTCCTGATGCGTTTCCCCCGCTGATCTTCTTGAACAGGTTGAGGGAGAAATGTGTGTTTGCTGCAGACAAATGCTCCATTTTCACAAGCTAGAAAGGAGAAGAGAAATATATGATCAGCATAACAAAGTGAAAAGGTTTTCAGGATGTTTTCTGCTTAAATCACAAACGTTCCAATGTAAACAACATCGCATGCTTTTCAAAGAAATTGTCAATCAATGCTTTTCTCTCGTATATATCAATTTAGTTCAAATCAGAAAAGTAGTTTAACAGTTTGCCTCATTTTCATCATTACTCATCATGTAGAAATCTGTTCTAGTAGACTTGCTTTACTCAATACATTGTATTAAGGTACTTCTAACAAATAGAGACGTTAGATAAAAGCATTACCTAGAGTATTCAGCAGGAATGATGAAGTTTCTCCGTGTGTCTGAGGTGAATTAATGATCTGCTGTCTGTCCTCCTTATAAATGTTTCCTCGCCCTGAAGAGCCCATCCTCTAAACCAAAGCCTGCCCTTCCAGAAAATGAAACACTTGTTTGAAAGTTGAAACTTGCCGCTTCGAATGTTGATGGGATTAGTCAAGAGGAGGCGTGGAAATGTGCTGTCAGGACAGATGTTTCTTCTGCAGATCAACAATCCACAGAAACAAAAGCACACTGGCTTTATACATTAAAACTACAATATTAATATATTACATAATATACAACAATTAAGCTTTTTAAACAAATTGTTCAGCTGCTCCAAATTTCATAAGCTACTCTAAATTAGACATGTTTTAACACCCTCAAGTGCACAACGTTCCAGTAATATTTGCAAAATGAAAAAAATGAATGTTTGCATAACCAAGAAAAAACATTTAAAACATTTAAAAACGGGATGTTTTGAATGCCCAGAGAACATTCAGAAATAACATATAGCATTACGTTAGCAAAACGTTCTTAGAGCATATTTACTTAATGCATAATTATACGAAACCAAGTATAAACCTCACCAAAGCCTAACCCTATAGTAAGTACATGCACTGTAAAAAAATATTTAGAAAAAAAGTTACCTGGTTGCCTTAAAATTTTGAGTTCATTGAAATTGAAATTTTGAGTTAATACATTTTTTGAGATTCGACAACCTTTATTAAAATATTATTAAAAGATTTTGTAAGCATATTGGGTAATTGTGTGTGTTTTATTTCTGGTGACGCAGTGAAACATGCCAAATAGTGCTATTTTCATGATTTATCACATTTTTTTATGTGGTTCAGATACAAAAATATTTTGAGTTTCTATTTATTAAACAAATTTCCTTCATTGTATCAACTCAAATTTTTAATGTCAATAAACTCAAAATTTTAAGGCAACCAGGTTACTTACTTTTTTTTAAGTTAAACCAACAAAAAACAACCACATTTTTTACAGTGTGTAGTTACTTTATATTTCTCAGTATAATTACAGTGTAACAAAGACAAATATATAATCAAATACTCTTACAAATAAAGTAATACATTAGGGGTTCTCACATCCCAGTCAAATAAATCATTCAACATTTTTTTAGTAATGTTTTATATTCTTTCTAAATATATTTTGATACAAGCAATGAAGGTTAAGTCATCATGTCATTTCCCTTGATGCTTGGGGAAGAACAAGTTGGACTGCATTTTTATTCGCCATGCGCTCTTTGTATCTAAATGTTATTGCTCCTGAAATTACTGTATGATAGTTTATTAAAATTGCTCCTGGCATTTCTGCACATAATGTATTTCTCAAGTGAGCCTTATTGACGTGTGTTTTCTATGTAAAATTTCCTCATCAGATTGACACATAAAATGTGGCAATGCTCATATTTGTTGTTATTCATATATCTTAGGGATATATCTGTCAATCAGGCCAACGCTATTCATTAGAACAGTTTTGAAGGTAAATTACACCAGAACTGTGAGTCATGTTGGGTGTGATTTTGAGGAAAGAGTGAAAATCCAAAGTTATCCAAAGCATATTGAGAATGCACACAAAACACAACAAACAAAACTAAAAAAATAAATTAAATTAAATTAAAATTAAAAAGGGGGGGGGGGGGAACCTAACTTTTATTTTTTAATCTAAAGGATTAGCATCAAATGCATTTTCATAATAATCCAAGAAAGGTTGCCATGCATTCTGAAACCTTTCTGCTGAGTTTTGGACTGTAGTTCTTAACTTTTCAAGCTGAAGTAAAGACATAATTTCGCACACCCAGCGTGAGTGTTTTGGAGGTGAGGGAGATTTCCAATTTGTAAGAATTAGTCGGCGTGCTAACAGTGTAGAGAATGCTATTAATTGAGACTGGCCTCTTGAGACCCCAACTTTTGTGTCTACCACCCCAAATACTGCAATGATAGGATCCGGATCAATATTCTTTTTACAAATGTAGGTGAATGTATTAAATATCTCAGACCAGAATGTTCTTATGCTTGGGCATGACCAGAACATGTGAGCCAAAGAGGCAGGGGCTTGGTGACATCGTGTACAAATAGGATCAACATTAGGATATATTTTGGCCAATTTGGTCCTAGTGAGGGGCAGGTGATTAAATACTTTGAATTGTACCATCCTGTGCCTAACACAGATAGACGATGTGTATATTTTGTGTATAGCTCTTTGCCAAATTTCATCCGTCAATTCAGTATTTAGATCCTCCTCCCACTGTACCTTAAGGGACAGAAGAGATGGGCATTTCATGGCCTGGATAGCAGTATACGGCTGGGAGACACCAACTGAGAGATAAGGCTTGACCATCAGACAATGATCGAGAGGGCCAATATTTGGTTTTGAAGGAATGAACGAAACTGGGAACGGACAAAATCACGGACCTGAAGATACCTGAAGAAATGTGTTTTTGGTAAACTTAATTCATTAACCAAGTAGTCGAAAGAAACGAAAGTGCACTCTACAAAAAGATCTCCCACACTGTTTATGCCTTTTCTAGCCCAGGTGAGAAAGGCCGTATCTATAAGTGATGGCTTAAAGAGAAAGTTTGAGGACAGAGGCATGGACACCAAAGCTTGTATGTGACCAAAATGTTTGCGAAATTGGGTCCATATACGCAAGCTGCCTCTTACAATAGGATTGTCCGTATGTGCACCCACTGCCACTGGCAGTGGAGCACATAACATTGATGCCAAAGAGACGGACGAGCATGAATGTTGTTCCATTAGACACCAACTCGGACTACTCCCACCCATAGAAGCTCCATACCATATTACTAATTTGTGAATGTTTGCAGCCCAATAATAGTATAAAAAATTTGGTAGAGCTAGTCCAGCATTCTCCTTACGTCTCTCGAGAACTGTTTTCCGTACGCGAGGTATAGTTTTGTTCCATATAAATGTACTGATGTGCCTGTCAAGTTCCTTAAAGAATGATTTGGGTATGAAAATTGGGACTGTTTGGAATAAATACAAGATCTTAGGTAACGTTACCATCTTTATTGAATTAATACGTCCAGCCAGGGACAGAGGCAAATTAGACCAACGATCAAAATTCTCCTTGATCTGTCCTAAGGCTGATTTGAAGTTATTTTGGAATAGGTCCTTATATTTACTTGTAACGCTTTCTCCCAGGTATGTCATGGGGCCCTCTGTAGTCCTGAATGGGTATGAGTCAAAGGATCGATTCCGAGCTAAAACATTTATTGGGAACAAAACACTTTTGGTGAGGTTAATCTTATACCCAGAGGATTTACCAAATTGGTAAATGATGTCTAAGCATTCTGGGATTGAAGTCTCTGGATCCGATATAAACATCAGCAAATCATCGGCATACAATGACACTTTATGAACCAGGCCATCCCTCGTGATACCCCGTATATTGTTATTACATCGCAAAGCCGCGGCAAGTGGCTCAATGACCAGATCAAAGAGAAGAGGGGACAACCCTGTCGAGTCCCTCTCTGAACAATGAAATATAGCGAATTAAAGTTATTAGTCCTCACTCTAGCTTGGGGTGCTGCATACAGCGTCCGAATCCAAGAAATAAAGATTGGACCAAAGCCGAATTTGCTTAGAGTTTTGAAAAGGTGTCCATACTCAATTCGATCGAAGGCTTTATGCGTGTCTAGTGAGATCACAATTTCTGGCGAGTGAATCGAATGTTTAGAGTATATTATGTTAAAGAGGCGACGCAAATAGTGAAAAGACTGCCTGCCCTTTACAAAGCCTGTTTGGTCAGGATGCACAATTTTTGGTACTATAGATTCCAATCTTAGGGAGAGAATCTTTGTAAGTATTTTATAATCACATGTGAGCAGGCTGATCGGGCGATAAGACTCACATTTAGTGAGGTCTTTGCCCTTTTTGGGAAGGACAGATATTGTGGCTTGGGTCATAGATGTAGGCAGCTTCTCTTGTTTGAGTGATTCATTGTAGACAAGGCACAATAAAGGTATCAATTTAGAGGCAAAAGCCTTATAAAACTCAATTGGATACCCATCTGGGCCTGGTGCCTTTCTATTTTTCATTGATCGAATTGCTTGACTAATCTCAGTTTCAAATATCGACTGCTCAAGAATGGCCTTATCCTCCTCAGCTATAGTCGGGTGAGTTACATTGTCAAGAAATACATGATCATTAGGATTGTCTGAAGAATATAAGGATGAATAAAATGATCTGAATTGCTCATTAATGTCTTTGGAATCAAGCTTAACTTCTCCATCCGCAGTTTGAATTTTTGTAATAAAATTGGCAGCAGAATATTGACGCAGCTGATGAGAGAGTAACCTACTTGCCCGCTCTCCATGTTCATAAAAGTTTTGTCTAGATTTCAGAAATTTCTCTTCTGCTTCTGTGGAAGCAAAAAGATCAAATTCAGTTTGCAATGCTATTCTTTTTTTTCGGAGGTCAGCTGTAGGGGCTGAGGAGTGTTGCTGGTCAACATCGTGGATTAGATTGATCAACTCATTGTAACGTCTAGACCTGCTTCTATTGAGACGAGCAGTGTATTCTATAATTTGACCCCTGATATATGCTTTAAGAGTTTCCCAAAGTATTAAAATATTGGTGTCTGGCAGCTGGTTAGTTTCAATAAAGAAATCAATCTGTGCAGAAATAAAGTCTACAAATGTTTCATCAGACAACAAAGATGTATTAAATCGCCAATTGCATTGAATTGGCCTTCTAACCTGGAGCCAAAGCTCCATAGTGACTGGAGAGTGGTCAGAGATAACAATGGTTTCATAACTGCAGGATTTAATTGATGAAAGCATTTCTTGATCCAGCAAAAAGAAATCTATTCTTGAATATGTTTGATGAACAGCGGAGAAGAAGGAATACTCTTTTAATGTAGGATTCTTAAATCTCCATGGATCTACTACACCACTAGAACCGCAAAAAGCATTTATAATAGTTGTGGATTTAGAGGGGGAAGGAGGGGCTGTAAATACTTTGGAACGGTCTAGAGAAGGTTTAAGAACTGTATTAAAGTCTCCTCCCAGAATCAGATGATGTGTGCCCAGCTCTGGTATACGGAGAATGCCCATTTGAATGCTTTTATTTGGATCTGATAGACATTGCACAAGATAACAAGATCCAAATACTCTGAAAAGAGTCAATGACAAGGTGACAGGTCTACAGTTCACAGCTCACACACTTCTACAAGGCCTTCCATTTATAATACTTTACACGTTAAGGATAAACAAAACATCTCCGTCTCCATATCTGCATGCTCCCTATAGTGGCTGAAACGGAGCAAAATCTAGCAAGCCTTTTTGCCTCCTTTTTTTGCAGTCCTCCCAACTGCATCCCTCTAACCACATTCTTATGGACATGGCCTAAACTTCCAAACACCAGAGTTATTAATGTACATCTATAGCCCAATCTGTGAATGAGATCTACCAGTGGTTGATATTTCAATAGTTTTGAATAGTAACAAGTGTCCATATACAAATCAAAACAGCAACCCACTTCAAAAATGCATACACACTTCATGACCTCTTTTACAATTACGATGTCAGGAGTATTGGGAATGTTTTTAAAATAGTCACTGTCAGATGTATTCTGATGAAACCAGTTAACCTGTACGGTGCTATGCTTATAAATCTTACTCTCATGTCCATAGTAGTGTTGTCAGAAATATCGATATTTCGATATGTATCGATACTGGAATATCTGAAACGATACGTTTTTACGATATGTTTTTACAGTATCGATATCAGCTGCGCTCTCTCTGGCCGTCAGCGAGCTGACACACACCGGCATATTCTCACTCAGCCCGGTTAACCTCTAAGCACGGCGAACGCGCGTTCTGCTGGACTTTTTCCTCATGACAGTGTGTTAGTGTTAGTGTGTGATCGGTCTGAATTTCGCGCGGGATTGCACATAAATTAATTCTACTAATCCCCGCAGATTTCGTGCTCACATCTGAAGCGCACACACACATAGCCATGCGTCCGTTAGTCTTAAAGGGACCGCAGTCATTTGTTATTCAAACTACAAAAAGACAAACGATCACACACTGCTCTTGACTGATCAACTTGTGTAACTTTAATAGTTAGATAGATATTTATTAAGCATATTTTGTAAGCTATTGAATTTTTTTACAAAGAACATTATCCAATGTTGTTTTAAATGTAATTACTATGCATTTTTTTTTATTCAGTTAGGCCATGCTTAAAAATATTTTGGTTTGCAGTAACAGTAAAAAAAAATTAAAAAAGGGTCGGTAGGTAGGTCTATATTTTTTTTTTCAAATTTTAATACAAAAAAAAAATTACATTTTTGGTGATGGTGATTACGTAGGTATGAATTTAAACAAATTGGCATATTGTGACATCACTGACTGGGTCTTCAAGCCGTGCCTTCGGGCGTGTAGGCTAATTGCAGGCTATATAGACCACAAACAAATTGAAATATTTGTCAAAAACATGTTTATTGCATAAATTTCAGGTGCATTCTTAAAGAAAAGTGTCCAACCACCAGCTAGCTGTCATTGACTCAAAGCTGTCAACCCTCCCTTTTTTTCCGGGTTTCTCACGTATTTTAGCTCTTTTCCGGCTGTCTTCCCGTTTTAGTATTTTCCTGTGATATGTTTCTTATTTTTACGCTCGATTGTGTAAAAAGGGGTCGTTTTACGCTCGATTGTGAACACACAACTATCTGTGTCTGTCTCTGAAGTGGCTTGCACTTCTTGCCAGACCAACGCATCTGGTGATATAGACTAGTGCATTTGAATATTAAAAAGCAAAAAGTTGTTTTTATGAATTCAATTAATTAAGTAGCTATAACCAGCTATTCAATCAAGAGCAGTGAGTGATGTCCTTATCTTTTGTTTGACAGACAGCAGTAAAGGCTACTGCCCCTTTAAGACCTAATACAGAGATATGCATCTTCTTTCTCGACTGTATACAGTTCTCTTAAGGCATATACAGACTGATGTCTGATGGATACTCATCAAGATCGACATGTTGACATACTTTTTGTGTGAGTTTATCCGTTCAAACGCAAGACTTGAAAGAACTCAATATTTGCGCGCTGTGAGACGTGCGCGCGCTGTGCACAGAGACAGATCTTCTCTCACTGCAGAGGGTTCTCATTCGCGTCTTCTGGCGAATATACTGGGTGATGATGGCGAAAATGACTGGTCATACGGCAGCACTCGCATGCATTGAACACAGTTTACCAAGATAGACCGTTTTGCCCACTTTTTCTTTTATTATCGCTGTTGTAGTGCACGTGTATCCATCGACAGAACCATACATAAAGCATTATTTTTCAAGTTACAACCAGTGCCGCCGCTCCCACCACGCGCTGGGGTCGAGCAGAACACACGCTACCCATAGCAACGCGTTATGACAACGACATTTCAGACTGACAGAGACAAGATAAACGGCTTTTCCGCCATTTGTTACTGTTTTGTACACGTTGTTATATTAATTATAATTCAAAATATGTTTTATTCGCCACAATATAGTAATGATAAATGTTGAGAGGGGCACTTTTGATTCATTTTCAAAAAGGACAGGGGTTTAAAGCCCTCCCCTCTGCAGTGCACTTGCCTGGTGTGTGTAACGTGTCCATGGTCCCTGACTCCTGTCACACAATGCGGCGAAATCTCCGACAGGGCTTTAAAAGTCTAACGTTACAGTGAATGAGAGTATGAGCCGAGCCGAAACGAACGCACGTGCAGGCCATAGTGTGACATCCGTTAACCATAGTGTAAACATAGATGACGTCACGGGTTTTTATATAAAAGAAAGAACGTAGCCTTCGTTTGTATGGCCCAGGCAATTTATACATTTATAATACTTACTAAAATATAATTCATATTATTTTATTACTGTTGTATTAGTTGTTTGAAAAGTAAAAAAAGAAATTGGTCGGTCTTAAAGCCAATTTACAACCGGCAAGTCGGTCGGACTAAAAGGGGAAAAAAATAAAAAATTGAGTCGGCCCTAAATTGACAGGGTCGGTCGGGTTACGGCAAACAAGAATATTTTTAAGGATGGCCTTACTTATCTGAATGTTAGACCTACCTGAAAAAGTAAAGCAGTCTATTTAATTTGTATCTTCTATTCTATTGCATTTATTTGTGCTATTGTTTGTAATCTGTTTATTTGTTCTTATTTTATTACTGTTTAGTCGTCTTTTTAAATTCAATTTACCATTTGAAATCAAGCTTTCTTGTGCTGCGTGTAAGCTATTGCAACACATTTACACCATTGTAAAAAATACACTGAGATAGCAAAAATTTGTGAGATAATTTTAATAGTAATTGATCAATTGATCAATAATTGTTCAAATCAAAACGATGCCCAACCCTAAGGAACATGCTGGCCACATGAATTTTTTGTAAAAAATAACAATGAATAATAACAAGTTCTGTTGTCATATTAAGCATCTTATGTTATCTTTTTTTTTTTTTTTTTTTTTTTTACTGTGGTATCGATTTAGTATCGATATATCGATATTTTAGTCTGGTATCGTATCGAAGTCATAATTTTGGTATCGTGACAACACTAGTCCATAGTTTCTCTTTTGCAAGTCCTTTGCAACCAGATCAACCAGACGGTCATGTCTGGCCACATAAAGTCCTTTATAATTGTGGTATCCGTTTAGAAAATGAGCAACAGTTTCGTTCTCCTGCTGAGTTGGGTGTAATATACAGTAAGGCTCATGCTTTGATGGATACCATGTTGCCAGATTATACTTAGTTGGGAGACATTGTAATCTTGCTCTGAGATGGAGGGGTTTGTCAGGACAGAATGAGACACTGAATGGTCAGCAGATTGAAGTAATGCAAGTTTTCCTTGTAATCTGAGGCCCGTCCAGTGCTGTCCACTTTGGGTCTGTCTAAGATTAAGAATTAAGGCTCTTATGTGTTTGATCTGAAGCTGATGAGATGTATTGTCTTTATTTAAAATCGCCAGAGTGGAAACCAGCGGATCGGTGATTATATTGTCATTTAGAGCAGCTACTTTCCCGTCGGAGCCCACCCAGGACAGCTGTATTCCTGTACGGTGGCAGAGATCATTTAAATCCAGCCAGTCGGAGCGCACTCCAAATCCAGCTGCTCTGATTTCCAGCTTTCCGTTCTGCTTTAATTTAAAGCCAAGAAACTGAGACTCGTTTGTGGACGCAGCAGGTATTTTGCGACGCTGTAGATGTACAAACAACGATTCATGTGCTAGTTCTCTAACGGTTGTATCATCATTGTTAAGCATATTAATAAGATGTCCTGTTCTGGAAGCGGTGTAGAGCCATTCGATGTTTGGAGCGCCGAGACCTCCGCTCCTGCGCGGCTGGAAGATAATGTCGCGAGTTGTACGATTATTAAGACAAAACCACTTCCTCACCAGCTTCACCGTTTCGTTGTTCATTGCTGACAATGTATGTTGAGGAATATGTACATTCGGAAAAAGATGTTGAATTTTAGCCGCTGCAATCAGCCTGACGGCCTCAATTTTCATCATTATGGGAAGTGGGGCAGCATCGATCAGCCCAAGTCTTTGGATGTACTCTTGACTCAGCTCTGTGATCTGTTCCTCCCAATCACCACTAACGTTAAATTTATGACCCAGATAAGGATACTGTGGTGTGACAGGCAGCGGGGCGAGGGACCGCGAGAACTTTGCTTGGTACCATCTGTTTCCTCCACTGCGTCTCATAAAATGCAGCACATTTAGTATGTTTGATGTCTAAACCTGACCATCTTATGAACTCATCTGTGCGGAGGAGCATGTTGGAAATTACGCGTTCATCTCTTGAGGAGATTTCTACATCGTCCGCATAGCCTTGCACTGGGTTTGGGGATCGCACAGCTGCTGGCGCGCACTGGCACAACCACTTCATCCAGGAGTTAATTGCCAGTATGAAGTTAATGGCGCTCCACGGGCAACCTGTTTTGATGCCGATTTTGAGTGGGATGGGATTGGTTAGGGCGCTTCCACATATGACTTGGATGTAAGAGTTATCATACACATCTTTAATTATATTGGCATACAGTTGTGGTGGTCTTATTTCCTCCAATGCGCAAAACATGACATCATGGGGCAATGTGCCAAATGCGTCACGAAAATCCCCAAAAAACGTGAAGAACTTGGTAGATGAGTGTTTAAAATCATCTATTCCCGTTTTGAGACAAAAAATGTGTTCATTCATCCCCTGCCTATTAATATAAGCTTTTTGTTTCGGTGAAAGTATTCCTGTCTCTACTAACCATGGAAGTATTCGCGACAGCATACATTTCATAAACACCTTATATACTGTAGGCAGTAATGAAATGTCTCTCCAGGTAGACGGGTCGTCAGGAATATTATCTTTTTTGGGGATACGGTGGATCAGAGCCCCTTTCCATGATTCTGGAACTTTACCATTCTCTAGACAGATGTTAAATATATTGGTCAGAATTGGACACACAATTTGTTTGGACATTTTCAGCGTTTCATAAGTCACGCCATCAAAGTTCGCTTGCTTTTTTATTGGGAAGATCATTAACCACTTTTTCCACCTCAGTGACGGTGAACAGCGAAGTGTTTAGTTGGTTAGATTGTACGGAAATATCGATCCAGTCCAAGGCGGTGCATTTAACACGCCTTCAACCCTCTCAGGGGCGCATTTCAAAGAGTAGTAGTTCTGCACAGATGATATATTATTCGCACCAACTGGTACATTTGGATATGTACTGTTATTGAGAATAATTTGGATTGCTCTAGATTTCCTATTCTGCCATAAATAAGCAAGTTTGTCTTTGCCCACCTGCTTTTGTTGATGGGTTCCTCTCCGTGATGCCCCCAGTGCAGGCTGAACGATGTCCCGCAAAAAGTGCAACTCCGCCTCGATCCAGCCGGCGAGGGAGTCCACAGTCTGGGCCTCAGGAAGGCCGTTTGCTCGCGGCATTCTCTTCAGTACACGGGTTGTAAACTTCAGGAAAGGTAATGCAAACTGCTTTCCGTTTCGCCGGGTGATTGTAAAAGTTCCGTTCTTAAAATAAACTCTGTTTAAAATGCGGATGAGTCTGATCCATTTTTTCGGTGTTTCTCCCGAGAAGAGAAAGTTGTGTTTATCCTCAAGGTGTTTCGTATCCAGGGTCTTCCTAAATGCTCTTTCCTTATTTTGGAATATAACCCACTCATCCTGTCCGAGTGTTTTTACGCTGGTCAAAAACTCCGTGTAGTTTCCACCCGCCGGGTGATTGGGCACAGGGTCATGAATGGTCCAGCTTTGTTTGTAGATTCTGCCGGTCTGAAGCGCGTCTTTAAACGCGTTTTTTGCTGTTGTTATAAGGCACATTGAGAAAAGTAGTAGCCAAAAGTCAGCCATGTCAAAACACAATTTCCTGCATTAACGCTGGCAGTTACAACGGGTGTTGCTGTTAGGAAATCATGCAGGTGTGCTCTCCAGTGCGGCCATGACACACACACACACACACACACACACACACACACACACACACACACACACACACACACACACACACACACACACACACACACACACACACACACACACACACACACACACACACACACACACACACACACACACACACACACACACAAACATACACACAAACATAAATGTGTGTTTGCATTTATTTTGTCTACTTCCTTTGGTCATGAGTTTTTTTTTTTTTTTTCAATTTCCACATTCACAATACAAAATGTTATCTTTTGGGTTGAGTTACTAGGAGTATGCAATGGAACAGATTGTTGTCATGTATTTAATATATTGACTCATTCATTATTTATTCATCTATCCATTAATTCATTTTTTGCTTCTAAGATATTGCGTTGGTTGCAAAAATTTTTTTTACAGCGCTTTCCCTCAATTTCACCAGCAGATGTCCTCATTGAGCTCTGGTTTTAAAAGCTTCGAGTAATGAACCTTTTTCTGATACAATCGTGCTGAAAGCTTCTCTGGTTCAGAAAGCTTCACTTCGCCGCCACTACTGTGTCTTACTCTTTTCTCCTGTTGTTGACTGTTGTTGTAATGGTAAGGCTTACAAGACTTACAATCAAACATAAACTTTAATCTTAACTTCACAGGAACATGCAGATGGGCAACGAAAACACAACAGGTTAACGTGACAGTGACTAGACAAAGACTGAGTGAACAAGAGGAACTTAAATAGCAGACAAAAATGAGATTATTAACCAAACACAGCTGAACAACACTTAACTAATGCCAGTTACACTGACTAGGAAACATGACAGAATCAAAATAACTGTAAGACCAAACACACACACACACACACAGACAGACAGACAGACAGACAGACAGACAGACAGAAAGACAGGTGGCAGTTGTATCATTGATATATTTTCTTCTTTTATGTGTGTACAGCACTTTAATAAAAACTTGCTGTTTTATTCCTATTGGATATAATTTTTATTTTAACGATTCCGATTCTTATCGATTCCTAATTTTGATTCCAATGAGATAGAAAACCTTAGATATCATTCAAATTTGAACAATTGAAATAAGCAGTTTTAAAAATTTTAGCGATTCGGGTACAGAAACTAATCAAATGTAAAATAATTCTGCACACTATGAATAATCGGTCAAGAACAAGTTAATTTTTTGGGTATTTTTGTATTATTATAGAGACGGCAGCAGGAATATTAGGCTGCTGTCTCAAGTCGCTTCTACTCATTTGGAAGGGTCTCATGCAGCAGGACTCACTCATGGAGAGCAGAAGCGCCCGTAAAACAAAATGCTATTGGTTGGATTGTGTCGGATGAAGAAAAGGAAAGGATGGTCTGCGTTAAAGTACTGTGGGGGTTTATAACACAGAAACATGATGGCGGCGGTTAGGGTTGTGCCGATGGACGATATCATCGTCCATCGTGATGGCTGTGCGACATCACGATGGAGAAACACCATCGTGATGCCCCGCCCCCGCCCCGCTGCGAGTCTTGCGAGTCCAGAGTATGTGAGCGGAGTGGAACGGCGGCAATTTACCCTCCACGCTCTTTCTAAGCATTCAAGAATCCCTCCGCTCCAGCTCCGCTCCGGGTTCACCATCTCCCTCTACCCGCCTCGCTCACTGATATCAGAAACACCGCTCCGTCTTCGCTCCGAGGAAATTTGCGGCTAATAACTGCTAAAGTATTTTAGTAAGTTCTGAAATATCACTATAAAGTTCGGTTTATAACCTCCATTAACTGAAAAAATATATAAAAAATTAATAATAGGAGATTAATGTACATCATGATATGCATATTACAGAAAAGTATTGTTAAATATTGTTGACATTGATCCAATCAAGATCAATGTGAATAGAGCTTCTATTTAGAAAAAAATGAAAATGAGATGTGTGGGTAGAGCAACTGTTTAAGCCCTGCCCCCAAGTTTCGGTTTTGTGGCTGTGGTTCTGAAACTGCGATGTTGTGGGCCTGCAGCTGGATAGATCTCGCTTGTTGTGCAAGGGCTTGAGAGCCCATCCTCCAAACCTCACCAGCCCAGCTCGAGTAACTCATTTTGTAGCAGTTATGGAAGAAACAAAGCTTTTCAAAGCTTCGAATCAATTGAACCTGTTGCATTGCACAATGATTCACTGTGTTCGAAACACCACACGTTGGTGACCCCTGCTGGTCAGAACAGAGGAAAGGCAACACAAACTCATACCAAGCATGCGAAACATAACATTTAAAAACATACAGCTTTTACAAACCCATTGCAAATGTTTTATTGAAAGTATAGCCCAATCAGATGCACTTAACTAATCATGTTCAGTAATTATTGCATGTTCAGGGCTTGTTTTGTTTGTTATATGGGTGGTTCAGCTAAACACAGACTATTAACTGATATTAGTAGTTTTAATTATACAAATACCTAATTGAAATGTCTACAAATGTATACAACTCATCAGAGATAAGGAAATAGACACTTAGACACTTTATAACATTGACCGGGGGAGGCGATCTCCGGTTCTAGAGAGCCTCAGTCCTGCGGAGTTCAGCTCTCACTGTGGGAAGAAAACCAGTCAACGAAGAGGTTTCACATTAAAACGTAAGAGCACCTCATAGAGGGGGCTGTAGTTGAAGTGATAGCGTGACACTGACAAGAACTGACAATAATGTAAAATGTGTACCTTGAATGCCATGTAAGTCGCTTTGGATAAAAGTGTCTGCCAAATGCATAAATGTAAATGTAAATGTAAACTACCGCTGGATGTAGGCCACTAAGTCCTCTGCATCCCATCCAGAAATCACACATAAAGGTTCCAGAGGTCTGAATGCGGGTGCCATGTGGCTGAGAAGGCAGGGCCTTCCTCAGGGGAATCCGCAAGGTTGGGGCAAATTTGAGGGGTGTCAGTTCTGGGAACCAGGTCTGGATGGACCAGAAAGGCGCAGCCATCAAGACCTGCTCCTCGTGTCTGTACGAGCAGGCTCACTGGGAGAAATTCAACCAGCTCAGCACTGTCTGAGCACGCTTGCTCCTGAGATGTGCTGTCATGTTGACCAAGTCCAGCTCCATACTGAGAAAAGAGGTTCTCTGCATGGGGGAGAGTTTGCTCTTTTTCCAGTTGACCCAAAGCCCCAGATGGCTGAGGATGTGATTCCGCGTTAGCATCTTGAATGGAAGCTTGTGAAGGGCCTTATTCAAAACACACAAACCCAAGATTGGCTGTAACCCACTGCCTTTCTTGAGTACAACTAGCTGTAAAAGGGCTGTAAACCCTGATTTTATATTGGCTGGATGGACTGGCTCTATCACGTCCTTCGCCAATAGGACTGCAATCTCTGCCGGACAGGAGCCTCCCTGTCTCCCACCGAGCTAAAGCATATGGTGCTAAACCTGGGGGATGCCAAGCGAACTGAATAGCCAAATCTAAATGAATCTCAATGAATCACTAGCAAGCCCTCAGACACCATGCAAGCGACACCAATGAAACCCGGCTCAGAACTACCCATTACATTATAAGTGCTTTGACCTGGTAGACTTGCAGGTGGCCATTGCACGCAGGGCGGTGGTTATTCTTAGCGGCCAGAGCTGCTGTTGGCTCACAGGTCCTGGATGGGAGTTGCAATGACCCCACCAGGTGGCAGCATTTTGCAGGGAGGTACTGCAACTGCACTTTACTTGGGGAATCCCCTCCTCTGACCAGGGTTCAAGGGTAGCGAGAGAGGAAAATATTTGACAACTGAATATTACAAATATGACATTCATAAAAATAAGTCTTTCTGTGGTTTCCCCCCAAAAACCTTTTCAGAAACCTGTATTCTTTGAGTTTCATAGGCACCAGAGTTTGACCAGTACAGTGGGGCAAAAAAGTTTTTAGTCAGCCACAAATTTTGCAAGTTCTCCCACTTAAAAAGATGAGAGAGGCCTGTAGTTTTCATCATAGGTACACTTCAACTATGAGAGACAGAATAAGAAAAAATCCAGAAAATCACATTACCTGATTTTTTTGCAAGATTTTATTTGCAAATGATGGTGGAAAATAAGTAATTGTCAATAACAAAAGTTCATCTCAATACTTTTTTTAATAATATCCTTTCTTGGCAATATCAGAGGTCAAACATTGTCTGTAAGTTTTCTGTAATCAGGGAATAATAATTGAAATGGATTTTATGAACATGCTTGAGAAAGAAATGAATGAGAGGTGTTCTAATTAAGATGGTACATGTATGTAGACTGTAAACTGAAGTAAACTGAACTTATTTTATATTAGACCATTATTGTGTATTTGACCATTTCATTTCATTTAATTATTTTTTAAAACTGTTTTAATTATTCTTGTTTTATGTTTAATTCTTACACATGGTATTCTTATTTCTCATGCATATGCTATCACTGTTTTAAATAATTTCTATGTAAAGCACTTTGAATTAGCATTGGGTATGAAATTTGCTATACAAATAAACTTGCCTTGCCTAAGTCGCCACAAGGTAGTTTGGTAGTTTGGCCCATTTCTCCATGCAGATCTCCTCTAGAGCAGTGATGTTTTGGGACTTTCGCAGGGAAACCAAAGATTTTCTATGAGGTTGAGATCTGAAGACTGGCTAAGCCACTCCAGGACCTTGAAATGCTTCTTAAGCCGGGTGCACACTGTGCGATTTTGGCAACGATTTGGCCGTCTGAGACAAATTTAGGAAATCCTAAAAGATTCCTCAGATCCTAGGCTAAAATCTGACGTCTTTGGTCGTTAGTTTGACATGTTCACCGGCCGCCGATTAATGAGCGCTGCGATCAAATTTTACCTCAGACTAAATTCTGGCAGTGTCAGAAGATTTGGCACAGAATCCTGCAGTGTGACTTCTCCTACGACGACAGTCAAATATCTCGGTTTTTCAAGACAAACTATGACCAAAACGAGAGCTAGAGATTTATTTGTAGCCAGCATTTCAGTCCCGCGTGTAATGCAGCTCACTGTCACCCAACGCGTCATTCATTGATGATATAAAGCTCCGGGTGAGATTTCTTGCGCGCGTCCGTTTTTAGCGCGCCTAAAATATCGTGCAGTCTGACATTAATGACAACTGAGATCTTACAGTGTGACACGGGGATCATGTTCGTACAGTCTGACAAGGGACATTCCCAAAGGATTTTGAAAATCGCACAGTGTGCAGGACCCATTACAAAGACACTCCTTTTTTGCCAGGTGATCTGTTTGGGATCATTGTCATGCTGAAAGAGCCACATTTCATCTTCAATGCCCTTGCTGACGGAAGGAGGTTTTGACTCAAAATCTCACAATACATGACCCCATTAGTTCACCGTTCTTTTGATCATTTTGACCCCGCAGGGTGAGATTCAGTTGTCTTGTATGTCTTCTATTTTAATAATTGCTCCCACAGTTGATTTTTTTCACACAAGCTGCTTACCTATTGCAGATTCAGTCTTCCCAGCCTGGTGCAGGTCTACAATTTTGTTTCTGGTGTCCTTTGACAGCTCTTTGGTCTCTGTAATAGTGGAGTTTAGAGTCTGACTGTTTGAGGTTTTGGACAGGTGTCTTTTATACTGATAACAAGTTCAAACAGGTGCCATTCATACAGCTAACAAGTGGAGAACAGAGGAGCCTTTTAAAGAAGAAGTTACAGGTCTGTGAGAGCTAAAAAATCTTGCTTTTTTGTAGGCGACCAAATACTTAATTTCCACCATAATTTAAAATGTTCTGGATTTTTTAAAATCATTCTATGATGAAAATTACAGGCCTTTGTCATCTTTTTAAGTGGGAGAACTTGCACAATTGGTGGCTGACTAAATACTTTTTTGCCCCACTGTATTTGTAACAGTGGTTTCTGTTAAATAAAAAAAATAAAAAAAAAAAATAAAAAACTTAAACAAAACAGGTTTTATTGAATAATTGTAAATATTTATTTCATATATGGTGAAGATACTTTTACATTGAATGGATGTATAATTTGACCTTGTAGTGCAGGAAACAACACAAATGTTTATGTAAACTTATAGATTTGATTAAACAGTAGCAAAAGCATAATCTGTGGACCCGTCCAAAAGCACAACCTGAATGAGACTCAGGACAATTGCAATGCATTTAATTTCTTCAATCATAAACACGTTTACACTTATCCAGCATGTGCATATAAAGAGAAAAAATGTCCATTTCTTTTAATGTAAACATATCTTTATTTTATTTCTAAGATTAATGTTTTATGGTTTAGAAGTGTAGGTTAAGTTTTATTTGAAGTTTTATTTGTGTTATTTTGCTCATTGTTTGAATTTAAAGCATTCATATTTTAGTTACATTGATATACTATTACATATTACGTTTTCATAATTTTGTTGTGTGTATTGTCATTTTTAATATTTTATTCAGCTTGAATTATTTGAGTACTTCAACTTTGCCTTCGCAACTAGAGTTTTTTTCTGTTAGTTAATGTTTATATTTTAAATAATCTTTGTTTTAGTTTATAATAACGACCCTGATCTAAAATGATTAGGAATTAATGTATTTCAATATAATGTAGATCCTACTTACACTTGTGTGTTTGAAGCTAAATCAATTTAGTATAATGTAGTATAACATTTAAAACAAACTTAAAACTATTTATTTAATACTAAGTCTTTCTCACGTAAATTGCAATAGGTGCTGTTACTGTTGGCACATATAAATGTTTTTTAAACCAAAAGATGACCGGTTGGTTTGTTGTCCCAAGTCTCTCCTACTTATTTTAACCAGATCGCCTCCTAAACAAGCTGGAAGGGTCTCATACAGCAAGACTCACTCATGGAGAGCAGAAGCGTCCGTAAAACAAAATACTCTTGGTTGGATTGTGTCGGATGAAGAAAAGGAAGGGATGGTCTGCAATGAATTCCTGTGGGGGGATATAACACCGTGATGTAAAGACGACGCCGGTGGCTGCAGCCGCTTCGGTTCCTTCCTCATTGACTTCAACAAAGGCTTTATGAATCACCTTTGACACCACCAGGTCTTTGGTGGAGGTCATGCCTGAAAGGTTCACCTTCCCCTCCATAAAAACATCCTCCATTCCCATGCTGATCAGAAGAGTCTTCATATCATATTTTTCCTCCATCTTAAATCTGGGCAGAGACACTTCAACCTCATGTTCAAACATGACTTCTGGTTTGGTCCACTCCATGAGCTTCTCGTAGGTCAGTGCCTTTTCAAGCTGGATAATAAAGAGAGACATGTCAGATTAATAACAGTTCAGTCATGAAAAATTAAAACTGTTTCACAATATTTAACATTTGACTGGTCACAGCTGGCTAATTATGCATTCACATCACCTTCTGAAGGCCAGTGGTGCTGTCTTCAATCTTATTAGGAAGGATGATCAACATACTGAGATTCTTCCCGACATACGGCAGCTCCAGAACCTGACAGTTCATCTCTGGGATATAGTTTAGAGTAAACTTTGCCTTTTGATGCATCATCTTCACTGGTTTAGTTTGATTCTGACAAACGTCAATAGAAACACATTTTAACCCCTCAGATTCCATCATGAATGTTAAAATATTTTAAACAAGAGCATGAAATCGCACCTTGTTCAGCTTAAACTGCTCATCTCTGGTGGCTTCTTTTGGGAATTTCTTCTCCCAGTTTCCCTTGAAGTAGATGGCGTTCACCAAGACCAGTCTCGTCATCGCATCGATGGCTCCCTGTGGCAGCAAGTCCTTGATCTTCTCTAAAATATAAATGGACATTGTTCACTTTGAGCAGTGATTTGAACTGAATGATTTTATATTTTTACTATAGTTCAACTCAAGAATCCATGAAGCCAAGCATGGCACTTGAAAATACATTTTTGCTGAACCTAAAATGCTGCAAAAACATTAAATAACTTTTATTTTTAAGTATGTTGATAAGGTTTAAAATTCATAGTAAGTTTGTGGTTTTCACCTTGTGTTTTTTTCTCCACCCATTTGTTGATGTTGACGCGAGCAGCCTCTGATTTGGTCTTGAAGTCCACCTTCTCAAGTCCGGCTTCATAGTATATTTTTGCGTCATTAAGGAATTTCTGTAACATAGCAAACCGATTGAGGTGCAAATGATATTAGATCTGAGAACATTTCCAGAACCTCCAGTGAATAAACCAAGTCTTACCTCAACAAACTGATAGGATTGCTCTCCGTAAAGGCGGTTGGCAATACTCAACGCATACGGGACTCCTGGTTTGTTCAGCTCACTCATAAACTTCTTGTAGCTGGAATGAATTTGGTCCTCAGGGTAAAATACAGCATATTCTCGTACCGGCATACCAGGACATCTCTGTTTAGATTTAATCAGATGAATCAGACAAACCCTAAGGATACACATGTACCACTACAGCAAATTCAGCTGTTATTATAATCATAAGCCATGAGGTTAGTGTTTGATGTAAATATCCTTACCAGCCATTCATCAGGTATCTGAGGTTCCTGGGTTTGCTGCATCATTGATGGAGTATGCTGATCTCTGACGCCACATCTAAACGGTGGCTCCTGGGTTTGCTGCATCATTGCTTGTGCAGGTAGAGGATTGTTAAATCCCAGGACCTACACAAAATTATTATGGGAGAATTAATAAAGATAACCTCACTATTCGGATAACTTCATTATATAGTGTGAATGCACATCTTAAATACCCATTAGAATAATTTAAAAAATACACTAGAAAAGAGTAGAAAGAATGATTAATAGCTGGCGGTTTATGGTTTATGCATTGCTGGAACTCATTTAACACAATTTCCCATTTGTGAAAGCACTTTTACATGTGTTTACAGTTTAATGTTGCATTTCGCTGAACGAGAGAGAGAGAGAGAGAGAGAGAGAGAGCGAGAGAGAGAGAGAGAGAGAGAGAGAGAGAGAGAGAGAGAGAGAGAGAGAGAGAGAGAGAGAGAGAGAGAGAGAGAGAGAGAGAGAGAGAGAGAGCGCTCTAACAACAGAAAGCAGGACTTTTTAATGCACGGTCTGATGATAATGCAGCTGGCTTAAATTCAAATCTAGTGTAACTAGCGGTGTTATTATATCAGCCACACAGTAACTTAACACATATAGACATACAGAGAAAATTAAGAGAAAAAGGAAGCAGCCGAGTCTGCCGGCCCAATTTATGAGCGGACAGAGCGGCCCACCGGGAATTCTCCCGATTCTCCCGATGGCCACTCGGGGCCTGACCCATGTGAAGTGCACAGGCTGAAGGCTATGAGATTCGGTCACAGTGTGGGTGGTTAGTATGAGCAAATATTGTAAAGATGTAAATTTTTTGTGTACTGCTGCTTTAATACACAGTTGGAACAAATGCGCCTGTTGTGCAAAGGCTTGAGTCACGGTCTTTCTGTCTCAGTCTACTTTACTGTCACTCTTTTTTAAAAGTATATTGTGAGCTCACCTTAATCATCTGATCTGCAGTGTTTTCTCTAGCACCGAGCAACACCATGGCCAGAGCCGAGGAGATGCTGACAGGAGAGTAGAACACATTTCCTGATGCGTTTCTTCCGCTGATCTTCTTGAACAGGTTGAGGGAGAAATGTGTGTTTGCTGCAGACAAATGCTCCATTTTCACAAGCTAGAAAGGAGAAGAGAAATATATGATCAGCATAACAAAGTGAAAAGGTTTTCAGGATGTTTTCTGCTTAAATCCCAAACTTTCCAATGTAAACAACATCGCATGCTTGTCGAATAAGCAGTCAATCAATGCTTTTCTCTCATATGCATCAGTTTTGTTAAAATCAGAAAAGTAGTTTAACAGTTTGCCTCATTTTCATCATTACTCATCATGTAGAAATCTGTTCTAGTAGACTTGCTTTACTCAATACATTGTATTAAGGTACTTCTAACAAATAGAGACGTTAGATAAAAGCATTACCTAGAGTATTCAGCAGGAATGATGAAGTTTCTCCGTGTGTCTGAGGTGAATTAATGATCTGCTGTCTGTCCTCCTTATAAATGTTTCCTCGCCCTGAAGAGCCCATCCTCTAAACCAAAGCCTGCCCTTCCAGAAAATGAAACGCTTGTTTGAAAGGTGAAACTTGCCGCTTCGAATGTTGATGGGATTAGTCAAGAGGAGGCGTGGAAATGTGCTGTCAGGACAGATGTTTCTTCTGCAGATCAACAATCCACAGAAACAAAAGCACACTGGCTTTATACATTAAAACTACAATATTAATATATTACATAATATACAACAATAAAGCTTTTTAAACAAATTGTTCAGCTGCTCCAAATTTCATAAGCTACTCTAAATTAGACATGTTTTAACACCCTCAAGTGCACAACGTTCCAGTAATATTTGCAAAATGAAAAAATGAATGTTTGCATAACCAAGAAAAAACATTTAAAACATTTCGAAACTGGATGTTTTGAATGCCCAGAGAACATTCAGAAATAACATATAGCATTACGTTAGCAAAACGTTCTTAGAGCATATTTACTTAATGCATAATTATATGAAACCAAGTATAAACCTCACCAAAGCCTAACCCTATAGGAAGTACATGCACTGTAAAAAAATATTTAGAAAAAAAGTTACCTGGTTGCCTTAAAATTTTGAGTTCATTGAAATTGAAATTTTGAGTTAATACAATGAACATTTTTTGAGATTCGACAACCTTTATTAAAATATTATTAAAAGGTTTTGTAAGCATATTGGGTAATTGTGTGTGTTTTATTTCTGATGATGCAGTGAAACATGCCAAATAGTGCTATTTTCATGATTTATCAAAAATTTTATGTGGTTCAGATACAAATATATTTTTAGTTTCTATTTATTAAACAAATTTCCTTCATTGTATCAACTCAAATTTTTAATTTCAATAAACTCAAAATTTTAAGGCAACCAGGTTACTTACTTTTTTTAAAGTTAAACCAACAAAAAACAACCACATTTTTTACAGTGTGTAGTTAGTTTATATTTCTCAGTATAATTACAGTGTAACAAAGACAAATATATAATCAAATACTCTTACAAATAAAGTAATACATTAGGGGTTCTCACATCCCAGTCAAATAAATCATTCAACATTTTTTTAGTAATGTTTTATATTCTTTCTAAATATATTTTGATACAAGCAATGAAGGTTAAGTCATCATGTCATTTCCCATGATGCTTGGGGAAGAACAAGTTGGACTGCATTTTTATTCGCCATGCGCTCTTTGTATCTAAATGTTATTGCTCCTGAAATTACTGTATGATAGTTTATTAAAATTGCTCCTGGCATTTCTGCACATAATGTATTTCTCAAGTGAGCCTTATTGACGTGTGTTTTCTATGTAAAATTTCCTCATCAGATTGACACATAAAATGTGGCAATGCTCATATTTGTTGTTATTCATATATCTTAGGGATATATCTGCCAATCAGGCCAACGCTATTCATTAGAACAGTTTTGAAGATAAATTACACCAGAACTGTGAGTCATGTTGGGTGTGACTTTGAGGAAAGAGTGAAAACCTGCTATCGGCAGCATATACAGTAGAGCTGGTGTAATAGGTGTGTCTTTGGATTTGTGCCAAGTAGATTTTAACCTGAAGCCAAAGAATGTCAGTTTTGACTCTGCAAACAACAAGAGGTTCTTGCAAAAGATTTCAGGTTTTGATTTAGAGGGTTTCTTCTCACAGTAGTTTTTCGGTTGTTCATGCTTATTGGATTTTTTAAAAATTTAGATTACACATAAAGCAACTTTATATTTATACTTGAATGTGTAGTCACTGTGTGTGTGTGTGTGTGTGTGTGTGTGTGTGTGTGTGTGTGTGTGTGTGTGTGTGTGTGTGTGTGTGTGTGTGTGTATGTCTGTGCACGTGTGTGCTTGTTTTTGTGAAATATCAGGACACAAATGTGTATAATTACATGGGTATTACACAGGTATTACAAGGAGAGGGTGAAATAAGAGGACATTATCCATGTCCCCACTTTTCAAAAGGCTTATAAATCATACATTATCCTTTCTACTAAGTATTCCACGCTAGAGCTGCAACTAACGATGATTTTTTCTGTCGACTAATCTAACGATGATTTTTTTCTGTCGACTAATCTAACGATGATTTTTTTCTGTCGACTAATCTAGCAATTATTTTTCCTGCCGGCTAATCTAACGATTATTTTTCCGATTAGTCGCCTAGAATGATAAGTACTTCTAATACAATATTTCAACTTTTATAAAAATTTTCCCAAAAAGTACAAGATAGTTTTTACCATATACAAAAATAAAGTGCCAAAAATAAAATGTAAACAACACTTTAGCATCAGGCATGAATAATGCAATTTAAATTCAAAAGCATTCAAAATGTCATATAAATTCAACAAAAGCACTGCTCAGAAATGTGCAAAAATACATGAAATACATGTACACAAATAAAGTGCCAAAAAATAAAATGTAAAGAACACTTTAGGGCATCAGGCATGAATAATGCCAAATAAATTCTGACTAACATTTTGCTAAAGATTCATTCTCAAGGCATTATGTGGTTTAAAGTAGTAACACACCACAAAAATACTGGTCAACAACACTATGTAAAACATACCTGAGGTAACAGTTTTAAAGGAGCCAAGTTCAACAAAAGCATTGCTCAACACTGTGCAAAAATAATTGCCAATAGTGCAAAGATTTCCTGAAGGCATCTTGTAGTTTAAAGAAGTCCAACATGAATACAGCCCAACATAAACAGTGCAGAAGTGGGCCTTTGTTACTATTTATATAGCATTGCAATGGAGGAAGGTTAGTTACTTACGATTATGTTTTATTTAATTGGCTTGGGCAACAAAATGCGCTAGTATCTTATTTATCTATATGTTCACGTACACTACTAGATTACAGCGTACTGTCAATGTAAATCTAGTAGTTAATTTCAAGTCTTCATGTGCATAAACAACTTCTAACAACCAGTAAATGTTTTAAATGGGGAATTGACGTTTTAAAATTTCTTATTTAAAGAAATCTAGTTTTTGACCATGTCTAACGTATTCAAATGTAAAACCTACAAATAAGTACGCAGTTATGATCTGCAATACTTTAAGCAACTTGACTATTATTTATTAAAGAGCCATACAGGCAATTTGTGGGTAATGGCATTATAATTTATAAATTATTATTTATCGATTTTTTTTCCGGCCATAAAATGACTAATTGGCCTCTTTGCATTGGATTTCTCTATTTTAACCTATATCTCAGGGCTAAATACAAGAGCATAACATTACAATGTTGCATCTCCGTCACTCTCCATTTTAAAATGACACTGTAAATAAGGTTGATGTAATAATCAATGCTGTACTGTTTACCAAAAATTGCTGCAAATACCTGTATAGTGAAGCTGTTGTCTATTCCAGTGTTCATGTTCAAAATTCTATGGCACCCCTTACATACGTTACACTATAGGTGTAACTGTACAGATTGCTCACGGTTCGGTTTGTATCACGGTTTTAGGTTCACGCTTCTGTACAGTTCGGTATTTGCTATGTTCAGGGGAAAAAGGACTACTGTCAAATGAAAATAAAGAAAATAAGAACAAATAACTTAAATAGAAGCAGCAGCACAAATAAATACTATTGAGCAAAGATAAACAATAAAATAAACAATGCTTTTCAGGTTTTTCAGGTAGGTGTAACATTAGTTTAGGTAGAGAAATGGAATAAAGTAATCAAATGTAAAATAACGTGATATTTAACTGAGGCTATGACATTTTGACACACTTTTTGTGTGAGTTTGTCCGTTTAAGCACAGGATTTGAAAGATAACTCAATATTTGCGCGGATTGGGACGAGTGCACAGAGACAGATCTTCTCATTCGCGTCTCCTGCCTACACGGGGGTGATAACGGTGAAAATGACTGGTCATATTCGGACGTACGGCAGCACTCGCATGCGTTGAACAAAGTTTACAAAGAGAGACAGTTTTGCCCACGTTTTTCTTTTATTATCGCTGTTGTTGTAGTGTATAACTGAGGAGTCAGCACCTGTATCCATCGACAGAAACATACATACAGCTGATTTACAGCTGATTTAAACGCATCCAGACAGAGAGCGAGCTAGCGTTTTGCATGAAATAAGGACATATATCACAAACGCAGACTCTTTTAAGACCCAGAAAATTGTAAAGATGTGTTATTCTCATCACATGCATTAGAAGTAGAAGAGGTTCAGTCAAAACGCTGCATAACTGCATAAGGGTTAATATGAGCCATAAATCTCCCGCTGACACGGTGCACGCTTTATTTAACATCACAACTGACGTAATATTAGAAAAACTCAGAGTCAGATATACGGACGTTATTATTTTTGACGGCACTACAAGGAAATAAACCGGTTTATTAATAGTCATGTAAACGTGGTTTACTTGCGTTGTCCGTTTACTGGTTTGCATGTAAACGGGGAAAACGTCTCGGTTACGTATGTAACCCTAGTTCCCTGAGGGAACGAGACGCTGCGTCGAAACGCTGTGAGAACGCTTATACCCACATCGCCATAGGACCAAGTATCTCGTATGTGTGAAGCCGAAGCGCACACGATTACGAGAGTACCTGCGCCCCAACAGTAGATGCGGGGCGGCAGTGGCTCAGTGGTTCATGTAGGTTGTCTACAAACCAGAAGGTTGGTGGTTCAATCCCCGGTTCCACTTGACCAAGTGTCGAGGTGTCCATGAGCAAGACACCTAACCCCAGCTGCTCCCGACGAGCTGGATGGCGCCTTACATGGCTGACATCGCCGTCGGTGTATGAATGGGTGAATGTGAGGCAAAAATGTAAAGCGCTTTGGATAAAAGCGCTATATAAATGCAGTCCATTTACCAGATGCCAGATCTAGTTTCTTAGAACCTGACAAAAGTTAGCGGAGACGACCAGCCGGCCGCATTACAAATATCATGGAGGGAAGCCCCCGACAGAAGTGCTTTGGAAGCAGCCATACCCCTGGTAGAATGCGCCCGGACAGCCAGAGGAGACGGCTGCCCGGCCGCCTCATAAGCAAGTGAGATGGCCTCGACCACCCACTTGCTCATTCTCTGCTTAGATACTGGAGCCCCCTTCTTAGGGGCTCCGAAACAGACGAACAATTGATCGGTCTTTCTCCACAAGGCAGCTCTGTGGACATACATATCTAACGCCCTAACAGGGCACAGCAGATTTAGTCTTTCCTGGTCTGACGTTGTGAAAGGAGGAGGACAGAAGGCTTGGAGAGTAATGGGGCCCCGTGGGCTTGTAGGAAGCTTGGGGACGTAACCCGGCCTGGGATGCAGAAAAGCTTTTACCATCCCAGGCGCCAGCTCTAGGCATGAGGGCCCTACTGACAGGGACTGAATATCTCCTATTCTTTTGAGAGATGAAATGGCCAAAAGAAAGATAGTTTTGAGGGTGAGGAACTTGTCCGAAACCTCCTCTAAGGGTACAAACGGAGGCTCAGACAAGCCCCGCAAGACAATGGCCAAGTCCCATGCTGGGACCCTCGAGTGCATAACCGGCCTCAACCTTGAGGTACCACGGAGGAAACGTGTAATAAGAGGGTGTCTTCCCAAAGACACTCCACCCAAAGGGACGTGGAAGGCACCCAAGGCCGCCACGTACACCTTTATTGTGGAGGGGGTCAACCCTGCCGAGAACTTTGCCTGCAGGAACTCCAGCACTGTACCAACCGGGCAGTTAACTGGGTCCCACTGGCGTTCTCTGCACCATGCTGAGAAAAGTTTCCATTTCAAAGCGTACAGCTTCCTCGTGGACGGAGCTCTGGAGTGAAGGATGGTCTCAACAACCTCGGCCGAGAGACCTTCCTCTATGAGCCTGGCCCCCTCAGAGGCCAAGCCCATAGTTTCCACATCTCCGGGCGTGGGTGCAGGAATCTCCCGCCCGCCTGAGAGAGTAGATCCCTCCTGGTCGGAATCTCCATCGGAGAGCCTTCCAGAAGAGATATCAGGTCCGAAAACCATATTCTGGTCGGCCAGTACGGAGCCACTAGAAGTACTTGGGCCCCGTCCCGGCGTACCCTCTCCAGAACTCCTGGAAGCAAGACAATCGGAGGGAAGGCGTACAGGGGTAGCCTCGGCCACTCCTGTACCATGGCATCCAACCCCAGCGGAGCTGGATGGGACAGAGAAAACCACTGCGGGCAGTGAGAATTCTCCGCCGAAGCAAATAGATCTATCTCTGCCTTCCCATACACCTTCCATAGGAGCTCCACCACCTCTGGGTGGAGTCTCCATTCCCCGGGCCTCGGCCCCTGCCTCGACAGGCTGTCTGCTTCCTGATTCAGGACCCCCGGGATATATACCGCCCTGATTGACAGCAATTTCCCTTGGGCCCACAGGAGGATCCGATGAGCCAGTTTGTCCAGCGGACGGGACCTCAGACCCCCCTGATGATTTATATAAGCGACCACCGAAGTGTTGTCTGTCCTGACTAACACATGGTGGCCCCTGAGGTCGGGCAGGAACTGTTTCAATGCCAGAAACACTGCGAGCATCTCTAGCGGATTTATGTGCCAGTGCCGCTGATGTTCCTGCCAAAGACCCTGGGATGAGCGACCACTCATGGTCGCCCCCCAGCCCGTGAGAGAGGCATCTGTCGTTAGCATTACGCGACGATCATGAGCCCCTAACACGGGACCCTGAGATAGAAACCCCGGGTTTTTCCACATGACCAGAGCACGTAGGCATCGCCGCGTGACTTTGATCGTGCGGAGCGGATTTCCCCTCGGGGAGAATCCTTTTGTTTTGAGCCACCACTGCAGTGGCCTCATGTACAGTAGGCCCAGAGGTATTACGTTGGACGCTGCTGCCATGAGACCTAACAGTTTCTGGAACTGTTTCACAGTGACGGCCTGGCCTAGCTTCTGCTCTTTGACTGCTGCCAGGATTGATGCTATGCGTGTTGGCGATAATTGCGCCCGCATGATTACCGAATCCCAGTTCACACCTAGAAAAGTGGTTCTCTGAGCCGGAGAAAGCACACTCTTCTTGGCGTTCAGCCTCAACCCCAGCTTCGACATGTGCACGAGAACAGCATCTCGATGCTGAACCGCCATCTGTTCTGTATTCGCTAGAATCAGCCAGTCGTCGATATAATTCAGTATGCGGATGCCCTGCAGACGCAACGGCGCCAGAGCTGCATCCACACACTTGGTGAATGTGCGGGGTGACAGAGCTAGACCGAAAGGAAGTACTCGATATTGGTATGCCTCTCCCCCGAAGGCAAACCTCAGAAACATCTTGTGATGTGGAAGGATGGAGACATGAAAATACGCATCTTTGAGGTCTATGGTGACAAACCAATCCTCCGATTTGATCTGCGATACAATCTGTCTGAGTGTGAGCATCTTGAACTTGAGCTTGGCCACTGAGCGATTTAATAGACGCAGATCTAATATCGGGCGTAAGCCCCCATCCTTCTTCGGCACGATGAAGTAACGGCTGTAAAACCCAGACTCCCTGCCGGGAGGAGGAACCCTTTCTATAGCCCCCTTTTGCAGGAGTGTCTCTACTTCTTGTGCCATTACCAGAGCCTGCTCCGGGCCCACCTCTGTAGGTAGGACACCGCTGAACGGAGGTGGCCGCCTTTTGAATTGAATGGCGTACCCCCTTTCGATAATCTGCAGGGCCCAACGAGATATGTTCGATAGACGTTTCCACTTGTCTAGAAAATCTACTAAGGGAACCAGCCTCTCGAGGCTGGCCTCTGGTGTATTTTGAGCAACAAGCACAGTGCCCTGAAGCGGCGGACCGGCAGGGAACGACTGACTTGACTGCTCGGGGGCCCCCCAAGAGGGGCGCGGACCACCCGGAGACCGACAGCGCCCCGGCATTGCGGCGGGGTTGGCAGCACGGCCGCCAGAGGGTGCCGCAGGGAAACGGGTACCGTTAGCAGGGGTAAACACCGTTTCCCTACGAGGGGAACCACCCTCAGCGTCCTGATGCTTCTGGCGTCAGGAACGCTTAGACGAGGCCTTCTTGGCAATCAGGACTGTCCTCAGATCAGCCCTGCCCCTCGAAGGCCTCGTCTGAGAGCGCCGCCCCTCGTCCCCGCGCTGAGGGGGAGTTCGGGTGGCGACGCTCTGCTTTTGTTTTGCCCTGTGCGAGGCGCTCGTACTCGGTTTGGGCTGCTTGATGTCAACAGCAGCCCCAGGGACCTGGACACGGAGAGGGAGGAACTGCTTGAGCGCCGCAGCTTGCTTCTTCGACTCCTGGAACCTCTCGGTGACAGTGTGAACTGCGTCACCGAAGAGGCCTCCAGGAGAAAGCGGCGCATCAAGCAGAAAGGCTTTCTCCCTCTCCTTGATATCAGTGGGGTTTAGCCAGAGATGCCTCTCCGTGGCCACCAAGGCTGCCATAGAGCGGCCAACACATCTGGCCGTCTCCTTGGTGGCCCGGAGAGCTAAATCAGCGGATGTTCTCAACTCTGCTACTATATCACCCCCCACGACATCACTACTGTCTAAATCCCTCAGCAGGTCAGCCTGATATGCCTGCACGATAGCCATCGTGTGCAGGCATGCAGCCGCCTGACCCGCTGCCGAGTACGCTTTGCCCACCAGCGCCGACGTTGTTTTAAGAGGTCTGGTGGGCAAAGTCGGGGCCTTAAGGGACGATGCCGAGGAAGGCGAGAGATGGCTCGCGAGCGTCTCTTCGACCTTCGGCATCGCCCCATAACCGTACTGTTTCAGCCCGGCGATATTACTGTAGACCGAAGTCTGCGGGCTGAAAACACGATACGATGCCGGTCTCTTCCATGATCTTGCCACCTCAGTGTGCAAATCATGGAAGAACGGCAGGCCCCGTCGCTGAGGTTCTGAAGCGCGAGAAGGCAGGAATCTTTCGTCTAGCTTGCTTGTACGCTTTCTTCCTGCCTCATATCTCTCAGCTCGCGTCAGAACCTCAACGAGCTCCTCGCATGCAGGGGACTGAAGTGGCGAGTCTTCAGTCTCGATGCTTTCAACGTCCACCTCCTCAGAGCTGGACAGTTGAAGCACCGGCGACTCTCTCGGGGGGGAAGAAACCGCCATGCGTGCTTCCATGCCCCGAGAAGAGCCGCTGGATGGTGCAGGTGAGGGCAGAGATAAGGCAGCGCCCGTCTCTAACCCCTCTGCAACATCCAATTGTGATCCCCACGACTGCAGCCTCCGCTCCGCCTCGGCGGCAGCGGGACCAGAGCCGCGGGGAACACGAGCCGAGGCACCCTCCTCAAAGAGTGCCCGGCGGGAGCGCAGCGTTCTCAGCGGTAACTTTTCACAATGCTCGCAAGCAGCCCCCTTGAGGGCTGCCTGGGCATGCTGCGCTCCCAAGCAGGCAACACAAAGAGAGTGTGTATCCCCACCCGTGATGTAGCGTGGGCAGGGATGAACACACCTCTTGAAACTGCTTTCACTCACCATAATATCTATCTATTCTTTTTTCTCTTTATTTTGTTAATATATGGGAATATTTAACAAAAAGGGTGGGAAAACTCTTCAAATAGACAGACAGGTTCACACAGATCGCTTACTGAAGGCACAGAAGCTGGTTCCTGTTTGTTTTCACGGACGCTTTATAGCTTCCGGGCGATGACGTCATCACGCCGACGATCGATCGATTTTCCGATGGAATGGTTCTACAGGCGCTTCACGACGCATTAACACAGAGGCATTCTCACAGCGTTTCGACGCAGCTCGAGTTCCCCGAAAGGGAACTGGTTATTTCAATAAGCTGATTTTTTGGAGTTATCAGCTTACTGATGTGCATGTAAACGCACCAATGGATGAGTAAGTTTGGTGTGGAGGAACTTGACTGGCCAGTCCTGACCTCAACCTGATAGAAGGAACACCTTTGAGATGAATTAGAGCGGAGACTGAGAGCCAGGCCTTTTCGGCCAACATCAGTGCCTGACCTCACAAATGCGCTTCTAGAAGAATGGTAAAAAAGTTCCTGTAAACACACTCCTAAACCTTGAGGAAAGCCTTCCCAGAAGAGTTGAACCTGTTATAGTTGCAAACGGTGAGCCAACTCCATATGAAACCCTACGGCTTAAGAATTGAAAGTCATTAAGGTTCATGTGCATGTAAAGGCAGGCGTCTCTAAACTTTTGGCAATATAGTGGTGCAGGTATGACGTCACTGTATAGACTAACTGGCAGTGAGCATCACACTGGTTCCCTCAAGAAAAAAACATTCATCAAGGATTTTCCCATAGGCTTTTGGATTATTGCTAAAAACAAGCTCTGTGATCAACAAACAAAATTAACAAATTTTTTAATTTTTATTTTGAAGCCTGAATGCAGTTGCCAGAAGTACAAAGCTAACAGTAGGCTATAAACGGACTACACCTCGGTCGAGCAAATTTCAAGGTCACAGTCACTGAGCTTCCGAAAACTCTTTCAGTTTTTATCTCAAAGCTTTTCCCCAGAACATTTGAGTTAGACTAGTTTATAATATCACAGTTATGAGCATAATGAGGCTGTAAAAGTGGACTGAGATTACCTGTTAGGGGTGATGACGTTTAATCTTATCGAAAGTCTCTGTAGTCCCATTGAGCCACTTGTTAGCAACCGTGTAACAGTTTAAACAAAATTACGAGTGGGGTAATACTGATGTATTTTAGAATAAAACGTGAAAGTGTCTTGAGCTTTTGAGCCCGATCTCACGAAAATGTGTATAAATAGTGCGAGTGTGGAATCTCGTGGAATCTATACGCCAAAATGAGTTTTGACGCGCATATGTTATGCACTTTATAGCGTATTATACGCAAAAACCACCCACCCCACCACCCCCATCCTACCCAAGAGCGTGTCATATACACGCCATTAAGTGCATAGAATATGCATGCCAAAACTCATTTTGGGGTACACATTCCCTGAGATTGCATACTTGTACTATTGATACGCATTACCATGTGATCGTGTTGGTTCACCACAGACCTTATTTCAGCTGTTTAACTAAAACCCATTCAAAAAATCGATTGACTTTGGGACGAGGGAACCAGAACTCGCTTCCATGTTTTGCCTGCAATGTGATGTCATACCTGCACCACTGTGTGTGTTTCTTGGAGGCGTCTTGTTTTTGGGAAAGGGTTGATTAATCCTTGGAAAAGGTTAAAATAAAGATTATTTGAGCATCTTGCCCCTGTGAAAGTGTTGATTATCAACTGGTAGGATTCCAAAATTAAAGAGAAAGACCAGAGGAGCTAGATTTAACTGTGGGAAACAAGTAACCGGTTTATAAGGTCTTATAAGGTTAATCTTACAAAAAGTTAAGTTGGATGGTCATTGCCAATCAGCATATGAGAATAGCACACTGGCCAGAGACAAATTCAGATGCCTTGACTGACATTTCGACATTGTTGCTTTGTTCAATAAAGTCTTATTTGATATCCCCCCCCCCCCCCCCCCATAAAACTTAATCTCAATCATAACAAATTAATCTAACATATATTTTTAAACTAGGAGTAAAGACAACCTTTAAAATGTCTATTAAAGGTTTGGCCTTACAAATTTTATGGAATATTTTCCCATGAGAGATTTTTTTGCCAAGTAGATTGTAACTTTAAGCCAAACAATGCTTAAGTTTTTACTCTGCTAACCACAAGAAGTTCTTGCAAAAGATTTCAGGTTTTGGCTCAGAGTTTTTTCTCACAGTTTTTCAGTTGGTCATGCTTATTGGAATTTCTTTTTGTTTTTTAGAGATTGCACATATAAAGTAACTTTATATTTATACTGAAGTTTATAGTCACTGTGTGCAGGTGTGTGGGTTACTCCAGTTACTTTGTCACTGAAATACTGTAAACTAATTTGTATAGTTGCATCTGACAAATAACAGCTTTACTTTTTTACTAAATATAACTAACATGCACATGCTATTTAATATTGCCTAAATGCAAATGTATCACAAATGTATCCAAATTTGTAAACTAGGAGTAATAATATCCTTTAAATAAAATAACATAAGTGCATGTGATCATCAATAATTGAAGCATTTTGGTAATCCCAGAAAGTGCACAGTAAAACATAATTATATTAAACGAAAACTATCTATATTTGGTTCAGTGAAAAGCATTCATTCTCTATGGAATATTTTTCTGTGAAACTGTCATAAAATCTGGCAATGGTCATATTTATTCATGTGAATTTACCGTCAGGCCGATGTTGTACATACTAATGGTTGCGAAATGACTTCTGTTTTAAAATAAGAGTAAACTAAGTCAGAACTGTGAGTAACCTGGAAGTGAGTTTATGAGGTTTGGGTGTGTAAGTGTGAACACATGCTTTTGCCATCATACAGTATAGGGCTTACATGATCAGAGTCGGTTTGTGCCAGATATGTTTTAAATTGAGTTTTTCTGACATGTTTGATAAATTCATTTCCAGCAGCAGTTTTGCAGTTTTTTTGTGGTAACTATATATATATATATATATATATATATATATATATATATATATATATATATATATATATATATATATATATATATATATATATATATATATATATATATATATATAAAGTATATATAAAGTATATATATAAAGTAGTTTTCTTTAAATTAACAGCATCTAGGCTATTTGACCCAGCATCATGCTGATTAAATATTTTAGATCTCAGAGAAATTATATATTCTATTTGAATATATTTTAAAATGTCATTTATTCCTGTGATCAAAGCTGAATTTTGAGCATCATTACTCTAGTCTTCAGTGTCACATGATCCTTCAGCAAGGATTTACTGCTCCAGAAAAAAATATGATTATTATCAATGTTGAAACAGTTGTGTAATTTTTTTTTTTTTTAGGATTCTTTGATGAATAGAAAGTTCAAAAGAACAGCATTTATCTGACATATAAAGCTTTTGCAACACTATAAATGTCTATCCCCTTAGCATTCCTGTCAATTTTGCCTAAAACGCCTGAAAAAAGGCATACCCAAAATAAATTGCATTGCAACCATATGCATGGATTTGGTCTCTTTTAAAAGGTGACACTCTGAGGTTTGTTCCTGTCATAAAAACTGTCAAAATCACTGTAAGTCTTACTGGTATTGAGTAATATAATTTTGAACTCACTGAAAAATGAAAAAAAAAAAAATCTTTTTTTTTCCGCCTACATTTTTTTTGTAAGATGCCGCCTGCAGATAATAATATCTGGTAGCTATTAGCTGGAAAACACAATGGGATCACAGTCTGAAGCCTTACCAAACCCAATTTCTAATTTGATATCAATGCCTCATAAAATGAGTGTTTTAAAATGAGTGAGTGCTCTAAATGGCTCTTTGGAACCATAAACAGATAAAATGCTTTTATTCTTGAATGCTTTTATGTAGAGTCATAATTTTGGTCTCATATGAGAGGTTACACTTAGAGCTATTCTATTCTTTATCCAGATTCACTGTCATTCATTGCTGACACATAACTGAAACATTTTTTTTTTCAATTCTTGAAACTAAACTGTGTAAATAAAGAGAAAAAACAAGTGCTATATATATATATATATATATATATATATATATATATATATATATATATATATATAAAACCTATATTTCTAACTATATAACTATTTACACATTTTCCAAATATGTTTTTAGACGTTAATGGCAACATGCCACACATTGTAACAGTCCTGACTTGGCAAAAAGCACAAAGAAAAATGTTTTGTATCACTTCTGGTGTGTTCTTGTGAATGACTAATAGCTGATCAGAGCACCAGAGAGGTCCACTCCACTCATGCACCTGTATGAACAGAAAAAAAACCCCATTGAACTAGAGGTCGACCGATTCATCGGATTTGCCGATTAATCGGCACCGATAGCTGATTGGTGGAACAATCGGTTATCGGCAAAAATCAATACCGATAGTTTTTCCGGTATGCCTCCGTTGCGGGAGCGGCTGAGAAGGCTGCCGTCAGCCTACGAGAGCTCTGAGAAGGGTCTGCTGGCATTATATAGCGCAAGAGCGGCCTCTAGAGGCCAAATAAAAAACTATCACTGTTTACATTAACACGTGAGGACACGCGAGGCTCCACGCTTCACAGCTCACGCTGCACAGAGTGCGCTGACACATCTGATGCGAGTTTAAAACACCAACAGAGAAACGGTATGAATACAGAACACTTCAGTGTATGTTGCCAAATCATTATAAATTAATTTATTTGTTGACTAGATGCTTTAGCAGGGGAAGAACAGCAGTATATGTACTTTGTCGTCGAGGCTGACAAGACGCTAATATTAGCAGCAACGGTTACCTCAGGAATTAAAACGATGTAACTGAGAAACTTTTTTTGATGTGAGGAACTGTATCATGCATCCAACAGAAATATAAACGTATTAGACGTCAATACATATGTTGTTATTTTGATAAGAAAACAGTTGTGTTCTAAAAAAGCGAACTGTTTGGATTTATATGAAATGATAACACTTAATATAATACAATAATATTCAATTTGTACCATTAAGTAAGGTTAATAAATGCTGTAGAAGTATTATTCATTGTTAGTTTTATCTGTTAACCTTTTTATGCACTATGAACTAACATGAATGATTAAGGTACAATTGTATTGCTCGAATATTAATGTAGATTACATAATGCATTTAGTTCATGTAAGCTAAATAAATATCCTTGTTAACAAATGGGATTTGCAGTCTGTTACCTGACATTTACATACATGTTTCTAGGTTATAGCTTAAGAAACATTTATTTGTACTATTTTAGTTATTTTCTGTAGAATTTGTTTCTGTAAGAACTTCTCATTTTAATATTTTCATATTTACATATGAAATTTAACACATTTTCATGGTTCAGTACTTTTTTTATTTCTTGTAATAAAGTTCAGCACTGCTTTTTTACCTGTTATTTTATGTATTATTATTATATTTTAATCTAGTATCTTTTTAAAAACTATCGGTCGATTAATCGGTTATCGGCAAGTGAGGTCCAACCTAGCTATCGGTATCGGTAAAATCCACTATCGGTCGACCTCTACATTAAACTACTTTTTTATTTAAAATAGCATTTTTTATATAATTTTTTTTTATATAATTGTTGATTATTTATTACATACCAGTTGTACTCTTTCACTTCTGGTGAAACAGAGATGTCCTTCAACACCCAGTTCAATATATCAGTATCAATACCTCATAAAACGAGTGTTTTACACTTGTTTATCTAAATGTATTTCTAGGCGCTCTCCCAAAAAGGCCACCTGGAGACTCCAAATGGCCCTTTGGAACCATAAACAGATAAAATGCTTTTATTCTTGAATGCTTTTATGTAGTCACAATTTTGGTCTCATATGAAAGGTTACACTTAGAGCTATTCTATTCTTTATCTTACCACTTCTGGGTCTTGTGAATGACTAATAGCTGATCAGGGCATCAGAGAGGTCCACTCCACTCATGCACCTGTATAAACAGAAAGAAAAAAACATTGAACTACATACTTTTTTATTTCAAATAGCATTTTTTATATAAGTGTTGATTATATAATACATAGCAGTTGTACTCTTTCACTGCTGGTGGAACAGAGATGTCCTTCAACACCCAGTTCTCCCTCTTCCTCTCCCCATCCTCTGCCTCTGGGTCTTCTGCTGGCAGAGCCTTCTAAAAAGTTGTGGTGTGGGCTTCCTCTTCTGATGTGCTGTGACCCTCAGTTTGGATTTATTTGCTGACTGGCTCCCAGTCTTCATCTGTTTCGATGTCAGATGATAAAAAAACCTAGGGTAGAAACCAGGCGGTGCCAGCTCTTGATTTTGATATTGTAGGTATTATCAACTGGCCAGAGTTTTGAGACCATAATAGACGTGAAGGACTATAATGTGTTAAGAGCTTGCTTAAGTACTGGTGAACTAAACCATTTAGTGCTTTGTAAGTAATTAGCAAGATTTCAAAATTAAAATACATTATGTTTAATGAGAAACCAGTGCAGTGTTGACAGAACCGGGCAAATATGATTTTAGTTCCTGGTTCCACACAGAAACATTCAGTAGCGCAGAAACGTATCGTCAACACTGATCTGTTACTTATCAATAAAATAACTTCGAAACTGAAAAGTTCTACCATGTATAGTATTTCTTGATAACTGAAACCCACAGCTTCACTATTAGAGAGACACTGTCAGGAAGAATTAATTCACACGCAATCTCTTTCTCTCTCTTATTTGTTCAATGACTTTATCAGCGACTTGTTGATGTAGACTCAAAAAAAAGAAGCTGTTATACCTTTTATTTTGGAAATGTATTTGGAATTAATTTATTCTTGCACTCAATGGACTGAAATCTAGCTAATGCTAGAAAAGCTGCTGATACTGCATAACATTTGTGGATAGAGCAACACCTTATTTTAATAAACAATTTGGTTTTTAATGTACGACTTTCATTTCACTGCACTTTCACGGGTAGAAGGATGGAAAAACACGGGCTATGGGTTGCCTGGAATGCGGCATCAATGTCAATTAAAAAAAATCTGAAGTCGTTCAACCCGGATTTTCACGTGGGATTTCGCGTTTATACAACATTTCGACAACACAAGTGTAATTAAATAAGAAACAACAATGGAGTGTCTTTAAAAAGCTTAAAACTTTTTTGCCACATTCCGCCACAGATTCAAATCTCTATTTTTTACAGTTTAACAGTTGAGCCCAAGCCTCTGTTACTAATTCTAAAACGTCACTTTAGAACTAGTAACGAAGGAATGCTTAATTGAAGCTTATTTTATAAAAGAGTATAGGGCTGCGCAATTGTTACATGTCCATGTAGTTGTTGTCTTAATGTTTTATCTGCCCTCTAGTGGAAGGAATTGTTGTTTCTGTCTTGTTATGTACAGATTGCATACACCTGTGGATCCGATGAGCCTTGGTATATATGGAACCTCTCCGCTACATCTAGAGGAGCTTGTGCGGCGTGCTGGTTGCGTTTCGTTTCCTCCCTGGTGTTGGTTCTGAGTTTTTTGTGCATTTTGCTCTCCCCACTTTGTGCTAAGATTATGAATTCGTGAATAAAACCCCTATTGTGAGCCTTCTGTGTTGTCCCTCTTTTGTGTTGCGGTGGTGGCCGTAACATAATTGGGGGCTCGTCCAAAACTATTGTGTTTTTCGTGTGAAAGTAACTATGATGATCCCATGTGAGTATTGGCCCTATTTTTATTTTTAGTTGTTGGGTAGGTTTAAACCTGCCATTTTGTTATTTTGCCTTTGTTATTTTTAGTGGTTATTCGGAGTGGGGGTACGTTTCAGTTCACCTGCTGCTGGTCTTGTTAATGGGATCAGTGCGCAGGTGTTCATGATTTCAGCGTTTAAAGTTGCCTCGAGCCCCTAACACCACTGAAGACTAGGGTATTTATTTGTGTATTTTTGTTTTTTGGGGTGTTGTGGGATCTCTTAGTTACATAAGTGATTAGTTGGAACTTATATGATTTTGTGGTAATTTCATATAGTCGTTGAGTGACTTAAGTGGGTGAATTGTTTTCGGTGAGAGCGAGTTAACAGTTTACGTGTAGTCAGTCTAAGTATCAGGGGAGAAAGAGACCGTCTGTGAGTAAGTGGGTGATTCAAATTGTAAATGGCATCTGTAGTGGATGATTTTCGGCAGTCTCCATCTTAGGAGCTGCTCTTATCGTATACGAAAGAGCAGTTATTGCAAATTGCAGATTCGTATAAGGTAGAAATAGCTCCTAGGCATAAGAATTTAAAAGAGACTTTGCGTAATGTATTAAAAGGTAGTCTTGTTGAGTTGGGTGTTTTAACAATGCCCTTAGAGAACGTTAGTGTAGTAGAAGGAGGTGGCTGATCCTTCTGTCGGTGCGACGACCGTGCGGTTGAAGGAATTGGCGCTGAAAGAAAAACAGATAGATTTAGAGAACGCAAAGTTAGAGTTAAAGAAGCGTGAATTAGACCATCAGTTTGCTTTGAAGCGGATGGAGTTGGAGATGAAAAGTAAAGCTGCTATCGCTGCTGCTAGTGAATTTGATGTCAGTAAAAATCGCAGGATGGTTCCTCCTTTCTGTGAGAAGGACATTGAGACGTAATTTTGTCACTTTGAGAGGGTAGCCGTTTCTTTAAAGTGGCCTGAAGATGTGTGGTCATTGTTACTGCAGTGTGTGATTGCGGGCAGGGCACAAGAAGTTTATGCGGCATTACCGATGGAAGAGTCTGCAGATTATCAGGTAGTGAAAGCTGCTATATTAAAGGCCTATGAGTTAGTTCCTGAGGCGTATAGACAGCGTTTCAGACATGGTTCGAAGTCTCCCGGTCAGACCTATGTGGAGTTCGCCAGAGAGAAGGAAATCTTGTTTGATCGTTGGTGTGCGTCTCAAAAAGTGAAAACCATGGAGAAAATGAGACGGCTAATGTTGGTGGATGAGTTTAAGAATTGTCTGCCTGCTGTTCTTTCTACCTATATAAGTGAACAGAAGGCCGATGCACTCCACAATGCTGCTATGTTGGCTGATGATTTTATGCTGACGCAAAGTTGTGTTTAAAGAGAGAGTGTGGGAAACGTCTGCTGCTCCACCTGTTTCGCCCTCTCGAAGACCATCCTCTGACCCTTTTGAATTCCATGTGTAACTTAGATCAGTGTCTAATGTGTTGGAGTTTGTTTACAGCCATAATCTCAACACTAAACCGGTTCGAGGTAAGGAACATGTGGTGGCTGATGCCCTGTCTGGTGGGTGCATAAGTAGGTAAATTGTTTTAACTAATGATGATTAAAAAAAAAAAAAAATTGTTTTGGGGGATGAAGGTGTTACATGTGCATGTAGTTGTTGTCTTAATGTTTTATCTGCCCTCTAGTGGAAGGAATTGTTGTTTCTGTCTTGTTATGTACAGATTGCATACACCTGTGGATCCGATGAGCCTTGGTATATATGGAACCTCTCCGCTACATCTAGAGGAGCTTGTGCGGCGTGCTGGTTGCGTTTCGTTTCCTCCCTGGTGTTGGTTCTGAGTTTTTTGTGCATTTTGCTCTCCCCACTTTGTGCTAAGGTTATGAATTCGTGAATAAAACCCCTATTGCGAGCCTTCTGTGTTGTCCCTCTTTTGTGTTGCGGTGGTGGCCGTAACAGCAATATATCGAAATTATCGAAATACCGCAAATGTACATGTTGCGATATGTATAACGCAACGGCACGCAATATCTGAAGAATTTTAAAAGGATACTTCAAACATTGTGAAAAGTGTATGTGTTAGGTCGACATATACTATATCAGAGAATAGACTGGGCACATTGCTGTTACTTATGTGACTTGATGTCAAAAAAAGTTATTAAACATAATAACTTGTGAAAAACAACTCTTGCAGTCTCAAGCTGTCTGACACACACCGAAACGTGCGCAGAAGCCGTCTCTGAAACCACGTGATCCCTTCAGTTCTGTTTTGTGTCTTGTTACACACTCGAACTAACAAATACACACACTCATTTTTTTAATATTAATTTTTGCTAAAACACTGCTGGTCACTTTCAGAAGTTGTATAAATGGCATCATTCTCTGTTTTTAAATAATTTTTTAAAATATAATTTAAATTGATTTTACACACTTAAAGCAATATCGTATCGCATATCAAATATCGCATTATTTAACAAGTATAAAATATTTTTTACATTCTTTGTGCCTTGTACAGAACTGTCTCAATAATCGCAACAATAACAATCTTAAATGACTTGGTTAAAATAAATACACACATCAATGTCACTCAATTATTTATTAGTAATTTTATTTGTCAGAGGAACACAGTCATCTAGAATTATCATTTCATCATCACTATCTTCAAGGAGAACAGAAGCGTCCGTAGAACAGAATGGCATTGGAGGGATTGTGCCGGATGAAGAAAAGGAATGGGTGGTCAGCGTTAAAGATTTTTGGGGGTGTGGGTGAGGGCATTGGGCTTGTTATATCGATATTGACGGTGGCTGCAGCCGCTTCGGTTCCTTTCTCATCGACTGCAACAAAGGCTTTATGAATCACCTCCGACAGCACCAGGTCTTTGGTGGAGGTCATGCCTGAAAGGTTCACCTTCTTCGAGTCAAAAACATCCTCCATTCCCATGCTGATCAGAATCTTACTCATTTTGTAGGTTTCCTCCATCTTGAATTTGGGCAGAGACACTTCCACCTCTTGTTGACGCATGTTGCTGGATTTGGTCCACTCCATGAGCTTCTCGTAGGTCAGTGCCTTTTCAAGCTGGATAATAAAGAGAGACATGTTTATGTGTTAAGCTTTTATGGCTTTATAGTATGATATAGTGAGAATGTGGAGGAAAAATAGCTTTATTATATTCAGAGGCTCAAACTAAGAAAAAATACGCAATTTGGTGCAGATGCTGAAATGTATGTGGCTATAAAGTAAGAAGAAATCTGATGCTTTTAAAGTAAATCAATGAGATCTTTATAACAGTATAGCAGAATACTGACATTAAATGTATATAAATATCAGTCGTCACTCTATATCTGTCACGTAACGTGGTATAGCTCTCATGATGAGCAATACTTCGAAAGGAATTTACTTTAATAATTTAAACTCAGGAGATACCCACTTGCATTCACTTAACGCTGATACCGAGATAATAAAGGACATCAGGTGAATGAAATGACTAATTATGACAACTCAGTTAAAACCAGCCCGGCATCCCAGTGTGCATACTATCCAGCATATATGTCCTAAATAGTACTGAATATTACTAATATCACATAATATTTTAGAAACGGTAGTAGACTTATGCACATTGAGATGTAGGCTCGTTCAAAGGACTGAACCAAACGCACAATGAAACATAGGAGACCGAATATACCAATATCTGCCAATAATATATCTTAGATGATTTTTAAATGCTTAGTTTATGATGAAAGATCTGTAGTTTTAAAACATAATGCCATGCTAAAGAGCCTCAGTTTTAGCCCACAGCAGTTTTGCCCATGCATGCACATTTTGTTGTGAGAGTTTTATGTCGTCGAGATTAGGGCTGGGACAACGCGTCGATGTCATCGATGACGTCGACGCAAAAAATACGTCGACGCAAAATATGCGCGTCGATTCGTCAGACTCAAAATAAAGATGGTGGCGCCGGAGAGTAGTAGCAACCATAGATATACATAATAAAGTATATTATGTAATTAAGTATATTATTTATTATGTATATCTATGGTAGCAACACGAGTGGCTCCTCAGACTTTCAGAAGTGCAAGGCTTGCGGGTTGGAGCGCGGCGCGCACGGAGCAAGCGCTCTTATACACAGGTGCACGCACGCGTTTTGTTGTCACTGCTACATAAACAAATTTCTGCACACAGGAAGACAGATGTTTAAATTAAGTTACGGTACCGACATCCAGTTATGGTGTCCCGCCTTTGTTTTACTGTCTATTAAAGTCTGCCGCGTTTAAGTTTCAGTGTAGCCTGTGTACTGTCATACATGTTTTCATAATGCAGAATATTCTCTCAGCGCGCTGTCAGGCAGTTTGGGGCTGCCCACTGCACGAGTGTGTGCACTCGAATGCCGTGACAGCGTGCGCTCACGCATACAATCAGTAGTAACAGCTCGCAATTATATCCATATATCCTACCTTTTCTTGTAAACCCGATAAAATCCATGGCAATGAACGTCATCGGGGATGTTTAATCCACAAGCAATCTGAGAATTATTCCTACTTGTCGTTCACATCAATCTAAAAGTTGTCCTTTTAGGCTATAGGCGATTTTCATTCAAAGATGTAAAAGTAATTAAGCTATGTACCCTATTGTATCGTTTTTTTACTAGATAAAAACATTAAAAACATATTGCAATAAATAATTACTCTGTTTAGCCTATGAATGGGCAATCTGATCCAGTCAGCGCTGTCATTAGAGTGTGATAGCCAAACTTAACCCTTGATTAACCAGCGGCACTATTTGCTATTTATCTTATTCCAATCACATGCATTTTTACATGATTTGTTATTTGTTCTATTTTTTATATCTTTGCATTATATATGCAAATGTTTACTCATTAGAAATAATCTTATCTTGTTCATATAATTCAGTGTCACCTATCAACCTGTAAGTTTTGCTGCACACCAATGAAGATACTCTTTACAAGACGTATTGTGTCCTTATGGCATCAGAATGCAACCAAAGCACATGATGGTATTAAGAAGATGGCTATAATTAATTGTAAATCATCCAAAATGAATGCCATGATCATTAGATTTTATACAGGTGTTACTATATTGATTTTGTAAAAGGTGATCAGCAACCAAATATTGATAATATGGAAGTTACTGCCTTTTGCCTTGGCATGACTCCACATTTTTTGCAGACAATACAAAGGCAGAGTGCAGTAACTTCAAAATAGGGTGTGTGTGTGTATTTTGTATTTTGTTATGATTTTATTGAATGCATTGTTCTTATAGTATATTAAGAACTTATATATAGTATATAAGATTATATAATGCATTGTTCTATTCGTATAGTCTTTTACTTTGGAATTTTAAGAGCAATAAACATATATTGCAATGTTAAGGAATTAGTTTTTTTCATTCAGATAATTAAATCAACATGTATAAATTGCTATTAGGCAATTAATGGGGAGATAATCGATAATCGAATCGAATCGTAACCGAATCGGACAGGAAAAATTAATCGTTAGATTAATCGATGCATCGAAAAATAATCGCCAGATTAATCGTTTAAAAAATAATCGTTTATCCCAGCCCTAGTCGAGATGCATGTTTCATTGTTCTGTCGATTTGTCCTACTTTGTCAGATTTTGCTAGCCTTACCAGACTCTCGAACATTTCATTTGTACAGAGAGTCTGGCCACTCTCCATTGACAAGGGTTTATTTCCGCGAAGGCGGGCACTCTTGAAGTTTAAAACTATTGGATCTGCCCTGAGCCACTCTGTATGTGCCATAACTAATCGCTAATGTTTGGTTGCGACGTTTGTCATGCGCCCTTCGCCTGTTTCTGTCACGTACAGATAAGGGTAAAAGGTGCGAGGACTCAAGTGCAGATAAATGAAGATTTGTTAACAAAAAATAAAACAAACACAAAACAAAACCCACAAGGGGGCAAAACACATAAACTAGAAATAACAGAACACAACTAATACATACCAGAAAGGAATCACGAGGAAGACGGGAGACATAGACATATCAACAATCTGACAAAGACTGACAAACACCCGGAGCTTGTAAAAGGGAACAAATGAGGCAGGGAACGAGGGAACACAAGTGGGAGAAATCTACCAATAATTAGATAACAAGGGGGGAGGGATCAGACAATGACAGAAGCACAAATGGCCATACTGACAAAACCTACATGCGCACACAAGAGAGGACAGGCATGTGACATTACCCTCTCCTTAAGGAGTGGCTACCAGACGCTCCACTAGGGACAGGAGGGACAGACCAGGAAGGGACAGACCAGTGAGGGACGGACCAGGGCGGGACGGAAGGGACAGACCAGGGTGGGACGGACCAGGGCGGGTTGGGAGGGACAGACCAGGGTGGGACGGACCAGGGTGGGATGGACCAGGGCGGGTTGGGAGGGACAGACCAGGGGGGCACGGGAGGGACAGACCAGGGCGGGTCGAGAGGGACAGACCAGGGGGCCATGGGAGGGACAGACCAGGGCGGGTCGGGAGGAACAGACAAGGAAGGAAAAGACAAGGGAGGGGTAAACAAGGGAGGAATGGGGAAAATAAAAAGTTCAAAGGGCCATGATGGCCTGCAGAGTTCAGGCGCCCAGGGCGGCGCGGCCAGAGCAGGGCGCTGGGTCGGCACGGTCAGAGCAGGGCTCCTAGGAGACCTTTCCGTCCCAGCAGCGTCCACCTGTACAGAGCCCACCGGCACTGGGACCACTGGCACCAGGACCACCGGAACAGGGACCGCCGGAACTGGATCCGCTGGAACGGAGTCTACCGGAACACGATCCACCGGTACCATCGGCACAGGGATCACCGGCACACGGACCACTGGCACATGGACCACCGGAACTGGGACCATCGGCACACGATCCACTGGCACTGGGTCCACTGGAACACGATCCACCGGCACTGGGACTACCGGAACACGATCCTACGGCACTGGGACCACCGGAACACGATCCACCGGCACGGGAACACCAGAACACGATCCACCGGAACTGGGACCACCGGAACTGGGACCACCGGAACACGATCCACCGGAACTCGGACCACCGGTACACAGTCCACTGGCAAATGGGACAACCGGAACACAATCCACCAGAACTGGGACCACCGGAACACAATCCACCGGCACTGGGGCCACCGGAACACGATCCACTGGCACTGGGACCACCTGAACATGATCCACCGGCACTGGGACCACCGGAACATGATCCACCGGCACTGGGACCACCGGAACACGATCCACCGGCACTGGGACCACCAGAACACGATCCACCGGAACTGGGACCACCGGAACACGTTTCACCAGAACTTGGACCACCGGAACACAATCCACCGGAACTCGGTTCACCAGCACACGGTCCACTGGCACTGGGACCACCGGAACACAATCCACCAGAACTGGGAACACCGGAACACGATCCACCGGAACTGGGACCACCGGAACATGATCCACCGGAACTGGGACCACTGGAACACGAACCACCGGCACAGGGACCACCAGAGTTGTGGATGACACCCTGTGCTTCTCCCAAGCATGCAGGACTTCCACCACGAAGCATCCCATTTCAGCCCTCCAGGCCATGTCTGGACTCGGGACCACCGGCACACGATCCACCGTAACTGGGACCACCGGAACACGATCCTCCGGAACATGATCCACCGGCTCAGGGACCACCGGCACAGGGACCACCAGAGTTGCGGATAACACTCTGTACTCCTCCCAAGCACGCACGACTGCCATCATGTAACTTCCTGTCACAGCCCTCCAGGCAGTGTCCGGACTCGGGATCACCGGAATCGAGTTCACCGACACTGGGATCACAGGGACTGGGACCACCGGGCTAGGGACTCCCGGACACAGAGGGCACAGAGGGAGACCTTTTCTGCTGAGTCCCCATTGCTTGGTCAGATTGTTCTGTCACGTACAGATAAGGGAAAAAGGTGCGAGGACTCAAGTGAAGGAATCACGGGGAAGATGGGAGATGTAGACATAGCAACGATCTGACTAAAGCCTAGTTCAGACTGCACGATTTTCAAACTCGTCGGGTCACTGCTCTATTCACACTGCATGACTATCTGGGGTATCATTCAGTCACTGCTGTGTTCACACTGCACGATGGTTTGACGACAGAGGAGTTCACACTGCATGACTGAACAAGAGGAAGAATCGCCGACAACTCTCTCGCTCTCCGGTGTGCAAACTACGTTTCCCAAACACACGTGCGATGTGACAAGTAAACAACGCGAGATCACACGTGCGTCAGACCGGAGTTCTCGCACGAGACTTGGAATTGTTATTAAAAATGATAAACTGCACAAAGTTTGGTTCAAATTGTATGTGCGCTGATTTGTGGAGAAAAAGAAAAAAGATTATGGCGGAAGAAATTGTTGGAGAGACAGAGGGAGCCAGGATTTTGTTCTGCAAAGACAGTTTGAGGTAAATAAATAATTATTTAATGTGCTGCTGCTGTGGCTGGATGTGCAAATATTTGGCCTTTGTTTCTGTTTGATAGAATTGTAAATATATCTATTAAAATACTGAAATTCTGCTTTATAACTCCTCCCTGAACCTCCTGCTGCCCTGTATCTCACTCTCTCATTGGCTGTCTGTGTAATTTTCAGTCAGAACGCTGTTCACACAGCAGGAGTTTGAATCGCCGACAGCTCCAGATATTTAGCATGCCAAATATCTCACCGGCGTCGGCAACTCGTCTGCGATTCTCTCTGAACGCATCTTTGATTATTCACACTGCGTGATTGTCACTCGCGTGCACGAGCACCGATTTGCCTGTGATCTCGGGCATTTGTCGGCGATTTCACAAAACCTGTCGGCGACTCAAAATCGGGGCAAAAATCGGGCAGTGTGAACTAGGCTTAAGACTGACAAACACCCGGAGCTTAAAAGGGAACAAATGAGGCAGGGAACGAGGGAACACAGGTGGGAGAAATCAACCACTAATTAGATAACAAGGGGGGAGGGATCAGGTAATGACAGAAGCACAAATGGCCATACTGACAAAACCCACATGTGCACACAAGACAGTACAGGCATGTGACAGTTTCACAAAAATCAGACAACATAAATGTGCAGGCCACCTCAGTGATAAAATCATAGGATAAAACCTAAAACTCGTGCATTCAGATTGTGATTTATTCACGCCACGGTGGAGGAGAGAGTTTTGTGATCGGGAATGCGCCACTCACGTGGTCCGTAACATGATTGTAGGCTGTAAATAAAATGTCATATGCTTGGTATTATAAGAATTCAACCAATTCAAATGTTTAAGTGCTTTTATTTTTATTTGTTTGAGCGGTGATTAAATATATTGCTCTTGTAAATACTTGCCTGCATTTTAAAGAAATGCAAGTCTAGAAATGCATCCAGATAACAGCAAAGCAACCGTATGGTAGTGGTCAAAAATGATTATAAACCGTGAATTTTGAAGTGATATGTTCTTGAAAACTCAGAGATGTGGATTCAGACAGCTGTCACCACACAACCTTGTCTTTGTCAAAAGCAGTAACGTTAGGTAACTCGGCCTGGGATTTTTACATGAGTGGTGAGAAACAGACAGCAATTAAATAACTGACCAGTCCATGTAACTTAAATGATGGCAGTACATTCCGACCCCTTGAGAAATGGCTATCATCCGAATACAGCAACTCCTTCATCGCTAACAGAGCGAGCTGGAAAATCAAAATTTTCCTGAATTCATCCTGTTGGGGAGGAGAGCCACAACATCATGGCCACCAACAACCCCCAGCAAAGATTGTTATTGCTCCGGCTTTAACTTCTGGATATTCGGCAGCGGTGCCACAACGGAATGAATGGTTTCGTTCGCATCTTTCCCCGCCGCCATTATTGAACTACAATTCAAACTGGCACACGACATCAACGTCATTCTTCTTAGCCACTCCCTCTGTTCGCTGATTGGCCCGGTAAAAATTTGTTCAGAGAAAACCTAAGAAAACACAGCAGTCCCAGACGTAGTACTGAAGGAAAATGAAAATTGAGCGAAAGTACGTAGGAGGGCAGAGCCAGGTTAAGATTTTGCTACCTCCCATTAAAACAGTAGGTGGCATAATTCAACAGCGAAAAATGGGGTGAAACTGCTGCTGGGGTAAAAAGGTGGCTTTGATATTATTGGAATATTACAGATATTATTGATATTACTGATATTATTGGAATATTACAGATATTATTGATATTACTGATATTATTGGAATATTACAGATATTATTGATATTACTGATATTATTGGAATTAACGGAACTTTGCAGAGCCCTTCCCATCCAATAAATAGCGATACTACTACTACTAGCTACTTTTGATATAAACAAAGATTATTGATATACTGTAGTCTCACATTTTAAATTCTGTCCCTTTTACCTTGAAATTAAAAAAATAAATATTGTTTTGTTGCTGTTTAATGAGCCACGAGAGGTTGCTGTACCAACCTAATACCAAACGGATCTTCTCCTCAGCTTTTACACCAGTTACAGCGCTAAATAAACATGAATGAATATCTGAAGGTATGTTAAAAGATACAGTGCAACTAATAATAATATAAATAAAACAGTTTATAAACAATGTCACATAATGCAAGTTACCTCAGAAAAACATATTCCCTGTCCATAAACTCGAAAGTCAGCTAAATGAACTCTAGAGAGGAGCATTTACATTTTCAATATATTTTTTTTAATGAGAAATATATTATGTAATTGTAAAGTTAGTATTATAACTAAAAACTTCTGTGACTGTAATTTAAGTGCTTGTATACAAATCAGTTAATTTTAATCATTAATATTATAGTATACTATAATTTGGTAGTAACCTACTCACATGTATAGCTCATCGCAATAGTTGAGAGATATTTTTCCTTGTGGAAATTTGGCATGCTGTATCTGATATTTCCAAAATAATCGATATCAAATCTAATCTTGTGTTTAGTAATCAAATTGAATCATGAAATTTGTGTCAATATCCAGCCCTAAAAACTGAGTTGCTTTAGTCAAGTAAGTGTTCATCAAAAAAATATAAAAGTTATTCTTACATTTACCTTATAATGATCAGTAAAGATTTCACAGTGACAGTTCAAAGACAGCACGAGCTGAAGGTTTTTACAAAAATACCTTTTACTTACTAATAAATATATAAACTATAAATCAGACAACAGATTGCATGTAGCAGATTGTGTGCAACACGTTTTTCAGCATTTTTTTTTTCAATTTAGAGGCCTAAGAAATTAGTATCGCAAATATGATGCAGGACACTTTATAGGGTTAAACAACAATTCCATGTAATGATTGAGCAATATCACCTTCTGAAGGCCAGTGGTGCTGTCTTCCATCTTATTAGGAAGGATGATCAACATACTGAGATTCTTCTTTTCATACGGCAGCTCCAGAACCTGACTGTTCATCTCTGGGATGGAGGCCAGAGGAAAGTGCTCCGTTTGATGCATCATCTTCACTGGTTTAGTTCGAGTCTGCCAAATAGAACTGCTCTTTTAGTGACTGATACACACAAACACACACACAGACACACACACACACACACACACACACACACACACACACACACAAAAAATCGAACCTTGTTCAGCTTAAACTGCCCATCTCTTGTGGCTTCCTTTCGGAATTGTTTCTCCCAGTTTGCCTTGAAGTAGATGGCGTTCACCAAGACCAGTTTTGTCAATTCATTGACGCCTCCTGGTGGCAGCAAGTCCTTGATCTTCTCTAAAATACAAATGGACTTTGTTTACTTTGAGCAGTGAATTCTTAAATGATAAAATAATTGATTAAATCTCTAACACTATATTGTTATAATAATAATTAAAACAATATTAAAGCGTCTGTCTCAAAGTTTTAATGGAAATGTAAACTTAGAATGTACTCACACTAGGCACGGTTGCCTTGTACCAGGAACGAGCGCGATTGCTGGCCTGCACTCACATTGCACTTAACATATTCACGATGCAACTTTTTGTTTTGAAGAAGACAAGAAGAAAAGCCTTCTCAGCCTCCCTGGGAAAGTCTATGCCAGGGTAATGGAGAGGAAGATTCGGCCGATAGTGGAAGCTCGGATTCAGGAGGAGCAGTGTGGTTTTTGTCCCGGTCGTGGAACACTGGACCAGCTCTATATCCTTCACAGGGTGCTGGAGGGTTCATGGGAGTTTGCCCAACCAGTCCACATGTGCTTTGTGGATTTGGAGAAGGCATTCGACTGTGTTTCTCGTGGCACCCTGTGGAGGGTGCTCTGGGAGTATGGTGTCCGGGGCCCCTTGCTTAGGGCTGTACGGTCCCTTTACGACCAGAGCAGGAGCTTGGTTCGCATTGTCGGCAGTAAGTCAAAGTTGTTCCCGGTGCATGTTGGTCTCCGGCAGGGCTGCCCTTTGTCACCGGTTCTGTTCATAATTTTTATGGACAGAATTTCTAGACGCAGCCAAGGGCCGGAGAGTGTCCGGTTTGGGGACCACGCGATTTCGTCACTGCTCTTTGCAGATGATGTTGTCGTGTTGGCAACCTCAGACCAGGACCTTCAGCATGCACTGGGACTGTTTGGAGCCGAGTGTGAAGCGGCTGGGATGAGAATCAGCACCTCCAAGTCCGAGGCCATGGTTCTCAGTCGGAAAAGGGTAGCTTGCTCACTTCAGGTTGGTGGAGAGTTCTTGCCTCAAGTGGAGGAGTTTAAGTATCTTGGGGTCTTGTTCACGAGTGAGGGAAGGATGGAACGGGAGATTGACAGACGGATCGGTGCAGCATCTGCAGTAATGCAGGCGATGTACCGATATGTCGTGGTGAAGAAGGAGCTGAGTCGTAAGGCGAGGCTCTCGATTTACCGGTCAATCTACGTTCCTACTCTCACCTATGGTCATGAGCTGTGGGTCATGACCGAAAGGACAAGATCCCGGATACAGTCGGCTGAAATGAGCTTTCTCCGCAGGGTGGCTGGCCGCTCCCTTAGAGATAGGGTGAGAAGCTCGGTCACTCGGGAGGAGCTCAGAGTAGAGCCGTTGTTGCTTCACATCGAGAGGAGCCAGCTGAGGTGGCTCGGGCATCTATTTCGGATGCCTCCTGGAAGCCTTCCCAGGGAGGTGTTCCGGGCACGTCCCACCGGGAGGAGGCCCCGGGGAAGACCCAGGACACACTGGAGGGATTATGTCTCCCGGCTGGCCTGGGAACGCCTCGGGGTTCCCCCGGAGGAGCTGGAGGAAGTGGCTAGGGAGAAGGAAGTCTGGGTGTCTCTGCTTAGACTGTTGCCCCCGAGACCCGGCCCCGGATAAGCGGAAGATAATGGATGGATGGATGGAAGAAGAAAAGCACTTTCGCTAATAAACTGCCTAATAGATAATGTATGCCGTATATTGATTTTCACTTGATTGCACTGCAGATTATCACGGAGGCAGCTGACTTTGATGAAAGAAGTTCCTACAAACTACAATCTATGTTCGCTAAAAAGGTGAGAACCAGACCCATTATAAACATAAATATACTTGAATTAATTGAAAAGTGTATCCAAGTAGTAATAGTTTGATGTTTGTTGCCGTAATGATGACAGTAGTGCACAGCTATTCCATGCTCCAGCGCGGTTAGTGATCACACTACATGCGTACCACACCCAAGCCAAAACTGAACCATGAGTACACCCTTAATGGCCTAATAAAAAAGTGCATTAAAGTCGAATCTTTAATCTACAAAGAACTTCATAGCTCAATTATATGCTGGTTTTCACCTTGTGTTTTTTTCTCCACCCATTTGTTGATGTTGACGCGAGCAGCCTCTGATTTGTTCTTGAAGTCCACCTTCTCCAGTCCGGCTTCATAGTATATTTTTACATCATTAAGGAATTTCTGTAACATAGCAAACCGATTGAGATGCAAATGATATTAGAGCTGAGAACATTTCCAGAACCTCCAGTGAATAAACCGAGTCTTACCTCAACAAACTGGTAGGATTGCTCTCCGTAGAGGCGGTTGGCGGTACTCAACGCATACGGGACTCCTGGTTTGTTCAGCTCACTCATAAACTTCTTGAAGCTGGAATGAATTTCGTCCACATGATGTCCTGGTGTCGCGATGTTGGGTTTGGGAGGGTTTTTAAAGCCCAAGACCTACACAGCATTATCGTGGATACAATTAATAAAGATAACCTCACTATTCTGATAAGTTCAACAGATGCACTCTACAAATAGGTCAGATTTGGACGAACCTTACCATTGGTTAAATTTTTAACCCAACAGTTAGGTTTGTCCATGTTTAACCCATACATGGGTTGAAACAACACAGAATTTTCAGAGTGTATTATTAAAATATAGCATATTATAATTTAAAATACTAAACATGATGATGCATCAAACCCACACACATATAGCCTATATATACATTTTGAATTCAGAACTACTGGCCATAAACTACATAAGTATGAGTTCACCTTAATCATCTGAGCCGATGTGTTTTCTCTAGCACCGAGCGAGACCATGGCCAGAGCCGAGGAGATGCTGACAGGAGAGTAGAACACATTTCCTGATGCGTTTTCTCCGCTGATCTTCTTGAACAGGTTGAGGGAGAAATGTGTTTGCTGCACTCAGAGAATCCATTTTCACAAGCTGAACAAGAAAATAGCAGTTTAAATAACAGCAGATTTAAAGATGTTCTTCATCATGACACACAATCTAGTTCTATTAGATGTTTTAATCAATAATAATATTAATATTACTATAATAATAATATTACGGTGTGGGTAAATTGTATACATAGATAGAATTGCAAACATCAAAAGTACATCTTAAAGCATTACCTAGATTAGTCGACAGAAATGATGAAGTTTTCCAGCGTGTCTGAGGCGAATGAATCTCTGGTCATGGGTGTCGTTTTAATATATGCTGCCTCGCCCTAAAATGGTTAACGTCTAAGCCAAATCAGTTGGTAACATCCCTGTAATTATTAAATTAATGTTTATCCACCTGGGACTGCATCAGATTTAAATTTTGATTTATTTCCTTGTTTATTCAGTGCAAGGAAAAAATAATAAAGTGTAGCTAAAGAAACTAACCTGAACTCAAGAAACATAGATGATAATTGAATTAATCTTACCTTCGGTTTTACAGACAAGGCTTAAGCAAGTCCCATACTAAAAAGCAAGTTTGAGCTGTTTTAACTGAAAGCATATCTTAATATATGTCAGAGCCATCGTTTTGTCTCAAGAAGTACATCGGTAATGTTTTTTTTCCTCTAAGGCACATTTATAAAAGCTACTTAAATTTAATATTTAAACTAAGGAATTTAATCATGGCATAATGTAAGCCCTGTCAGTGAAACCAGGCCATAATTAGTCATTCTTAATCATAATGTGTACAACCCAATAATGGAATAACCGATGACGGATGGAAGTACGTGTCACTGTGAAACTTTTACAAAAAAAAAAAAAACACATTAAAAATGATGATCCTCATCACACACACCCAAAGGACAAATGCTTGTCTAAACAACGTTTGAGAATTTAAAAGATTATTAGCACTTCAAAAGAGACTGTGTCTGTATTTTTTGGTTGCGTAAATGCCTGAAATGTCAGGAAATGCCTTTTATACGTGATACAATTATATAATATAAATTTTACTCAACAATTATGTATAATAATCAATCAATAATGTGATAACGTATTTATGTATTTATTAGGCTATATAATATATGTATTATATATATATATATACAGCACCCATGGTACGGCAGTAAAGTTCCTTGATTATTACGCAGGAATGAGAGTATAGTTCCTAGTCATAACTTTTCATGTTATGACATATCGATGGTCTTAGTACACAATGTAACTACAGATGAGTCCAGTTTTAAAATATTGAAACTCTTTGGTGTTTTTTTTTTAAGCAAGATGCTAACGGTCTAATCAGATTCAATGATCTAAAAGTTCTACAACCAGTCCAGGAGATCGGCTAAATGGATTCGAAAATGGTTAAACTCTACTGTTTAACTCTATGGGGAATTGGAAAATCAGCCTATTTTCAAAAAATAGTGGCATGCTCCTTTAAAGATTAATAGTAAACTGACTTGGCTTGCTGTCCTTGGAGGAGGCTGGAACCTGTGGCTCAGCTCGAGCTCTGAGTTAAACCCCCCTATAACAGAACTGCACATAGGAGATTGTGATAATTAGTGGAGGAGAAGGGCTGCCCGAAGAATTATTCAAGGGGATGGCATGGTGTCTGGTCCTACTATAGTACACTTGTAATCAATGTTCCCTCTAATTTCTTTTCTTGCTGAGCTAAACTTTTCTCTATTGGGCGGACATTTTGGTCACCTGTGCAAAAATATTCTTTATATCAGACCTGTACAGCATATATGAACACACACACGCACGCACGCACACACACACAATCTAACCAAGTAGTTTCATCAAGCAGTTATAACTTTTATTATTAACTTTTAATGTGCTATTTCTATTTTATTTATTTATTTTTATTTATTTGGTGTAACTTAGTTTTATATCAAATAATTATTTAAGCCGTTAATTCAAAAGTGTCTGCATTGAGCACATTTTAGTCTTTTTTTACAGTGCCATCTTATTAAAGCCTTATTTACCAAGAAATACTATTACAAGGACAGTTAAATTCTTTAATATAATATAATATAATATAATATAATATAATATAATATAATATAATATAATATAATATAATATAATATAATATGAAAAAAAGCAGTTACACTGAGATGTTTTTGTACAGTCAATTATTGGCGACAGGCAGCATTAACCCATCAAATTTAAATGTTTGTTTGTTGCTTATGAATTTCTAAGATTTTCAAAGGGGTTTTTCAAACTTTTTAATAGCAAGGATCCCTAAAAAGTACATTTGTGAGATCAATTCTTTATTAGGCTTACAATATAATATAATTACTTTAGCCTATAATGATGATTGACAGGACTGAATGTTTTAGGCTCTTCCTGAACCTTGACTCCATTATGTGATCAGGGCAGCAGAGAGGAAATGGCATAAATCTAAAAACAATACTGACCTTGCTTTTTATAAGTCTCTTCTCTCTTCTTTCTCTACAAATGTCTCCACTGCTAAAACAACATACTACCACAACAAAATCAACAATTGCTCTGACTCTCGCCAACTCTTTAAAACATTCTCCTCTCTCCTTTGTCCTCCTCCTCCCCCTCCTTCATCAACTCTTACAGCTGATGACTTTGCATCATTTTTCACCAACAAAACAGCTCTCATTAGCAAACAGTTCTCCTCATCACTAACTGACACGCACATCTCAACAACTAACACGAACACGCTTCCATCCTTCTCTCCACTCTCCGAGGCAGATATTTCTAAACTCATCCTTTCCAATCACCCTACTACCTGTCCACTTGATCCTATTCCCACTCACCTCCTTCAGGCTATTTCTTCTTCAATCACTCCTGCACTCACTCACATTGTCAACACTTCTCTTCACACGGGCACCTTTCCCACAGCATTTAAGCAGGCTCGGGTGACCCCACTGCTTAAGAAACCCTCTCTGAATCCAGCACTTTTAGAAAACTACCGACCGGTATCCCTTCTGCCTGCAAAGACCCTTGAGCGAGTTGTGTTCAATCAACTCTCTATGTTTCTTGAACGGGACAACCTCCTAGACAACAACCAATCCGGCTTCAAAAGCGGCCATTCGACCGAGACTGCCTTGCTCTCGGTAACTGAGGCACTGAGACTGGCAAAAGCAGCTTCCAAATCCTCAGTGCTCATTTTGCTGGATCTGTCTGCTGCTTTTGACACAGTTAACCACCAGATCCTCCTGTCAACACTTAAGAGGACGGGGATCTCAGGATCTGCTCTCCAGTGGTTCAGGTCTTACCTCTCTGGTAGGTCCTACAGGGTGTCATGGAGAGGTGTAGTGTCTAAGTCACATCATCTAGCTACTGGGGTTCCACAGGGCTCAGTCCTTGGACCACTTCTCTTCTCCATCTACATGTCATCATTAGATTCTGTCATTCAGAAACACGGCTTCTCCTATCACTGCAATGCTGATGACACTCAACTCTACTTCTCATTTCAACCAGATGATCCTACAGTCAGTGTTCGTATCGCTGCCTGTCTGACAGACATTTCTGACTGGATGAAAGAGCATCACCTTAAACTCAATCTTGCAAAGACAGAATTACTTGTTTTCTCAACCAACCCAGCACTTCATCAAAATTTCTCCATTCAGCTTGGTTCATCGACCATAACTCCATCAAGGACAGCAAGAAACCTTGGAGTTGTGATTGATGACCAGTTAAACTTCACTGACCACATTACTGCAACAGCCCGGTCCTGCAGATTTGCTTTATACAACATTAGAAAGATTAGACCCTTCCTATCAGAACAGGCTGCACAACTCCTGGTTCAAGCTCTTGTTCTCTCCAGACTGGATTATTGTAATGCTCTTCTGGCTGGGCTTCCAGCATGCACTATCAAACCCTTGCAGCTGATCCAGAATGCAGCGGCGAGAGTGGTCTTTAATGAGCCGAAGAGAGCGCATGTTACGCCTCTCTTCATCAAACTGCACTGGTTGCCAATGGCTGCTCGCATCAAATTCAAGGCACTAGTTCTCGCCTACAAAACAACCACTGGCTCTGCACCAATATACCTAAATTCACTTGTCCAGACTTACACACCCTCCAGAAGCTTGCGTTCTGCGAGCGAGCGGCGCCTCGTGGTTCCATCCCAAAGAGGCATGAAATCGCTCTCACGGACATTTTCCTGGGCCGTTCCCACCTGGTGGAATGACCTGCCGATCTCAATTCGTGCTGCCGAGTCTGTAGCCATTCTTAAAAAACATCTTAAGACACATCTTTTCCAATTGCACTTGACCAATACAGAATAGCACTTACTGATCACCACAGCAACGACCAAAAGCGCACACTCCTGGATCATATCGACGTCTCTCATCCAGATTTGTGCCTTCAGGCGGGTATGTTACATAGTTATCATAACTATCAGAATCCAGTGTTCTGTATATTGCGTACGTGAGTTTTTGTTGTAGATGGCTATTGCTGCGCGTTTAGCTAGAATACAAAACCAACCCATTTGGCCACTGAATCTGCATTAACGACAACAGCTGGGGCAACAGCCTTAGTCCTAATGGGTTGTTATCATAGCTATCAAAATCCAGTGTTCGGCACTTTGCGGACGTGAGTTTTTGTTGTAGATGTCTGTCTTTAAAAAAAAAAAAAAAAAAAAAAAAAAAAAAAAAAAAAAAAAAATGTTGTGTATTGTGCTAATTAATTGAGATTTCTTACAGCTCTTACAGGTTTTTGGCCTTGTCTGTTCCGTTGCTTCTATTACTCTCCCCTTTTTTGTAAGTCGCTTTGGATAAAAGCGTCTGCTAAATGATTAAATGTAAATGTAAATGTAAATGTGATGAGTGATTTTTTGGATATGTGAAGAGCAGGAGAAAAACGAAGCAAGTGTCTCACAGCAAGACGGAACTTGCTGAAGTGAAATGCATTGATCTAACAGCATCTGATGAATGGCATTGTGAGTGGAAGGAGTACAGTGAGAAGTGTCTGGTCCCCGCTTACCCCTTTTCCACCAGAATGGTTCACGTTCTGGATCCAGAGCCTGTTCTCGGCCAGACAAACTGGAGCCTGTTGTATGTTTACACAGACTTGAGCAATGAATGTTGACGTAATGCTGCCAGTGCACATGTTGTTTACCTGACTATAATATAACCAGTTTAAAATCAAACCGTTCATGTGCTGGTTCTGTTTTGCTGTTCCGCGAGTGATTCTAGCGTACTAGCGTCTTGTATAATCTCCTTTTACTCTTCAGAGATACTGTTATTTTTGAGTGGCACTAAAATCTGATATGGTGCAAGAATTCGTTTTACTGCTAAGACAAAAAACTGAGCATAAAAAATAAATTAAACTAATCTGGAGAGAAGATCTCACAGGATGAGTGTAGGACACGACCTGCCCAAACTTCTCCCTCCTCCCTTCTCTTCCCCTGACGATTTGGGATCACAAGCCATATCAGCTTTAAGTGTATACAGAACAAGCCAATGCACATTGGAGTGTGAGATTTGCATCTTGCACTCCGCCCCGCAATACGGGTAATATGGAAGCAGATGCAGCGCACATTTGTCATTCACTTCAGAGACGAATGTTTGCGCTGCTGAAGAGTGTTGCTGTTAAGAGAGAGAGAGAGAGAGAGAGAGAGAGAGAGAGGAGAAGAATTTGAGTGTTGTGAGGAAGAGCATGATCAGCGAGGACTGCAATCTCACTGAGAGATATAAAACCGTTTTCACATCATTCTCTGTTGCTTTAGTGAGGGTGTTCCTGTTCAGTGAGTGCATACACAGGGCTGCACTATCTCCCTGTTTTGCCACAGTAATCTCTCTGGGTGCTTCAGCACATTTAAAAGAGTTTTTTTCCCTAAAAGAGTACCCGGGTGTGACACTACGTATTTTTCAAGATGTCATTTCACCTGTGTGTTTCTGGATGCGGTCTTTGTCCCCAGCTGACAGTCACAATCTCTGTCTTATGATGGGCATTCAGCATGCTGAGGCAGCGTTTGTGGATACACTGTAAAAAAAATAGGGCACAATGTACTGTATATATATATATATATATATATATATATATATATATATATATATATATATATATATATATATATATATATATATATATATGAATTTTCTGTATTTTTTTTTTTTTTTTTAACAGGTGTTTTTTACAGGTTTTACTTATTGTATTTTGAATTATACGTTGCATTAGTTTGCGTTTTAAGGGTTAATGGAAATTTCTTTAAAATTACTTGATAATGTACTGGCAGAAAATTACCAGTACATTTTCCGTTTTTATTTTTTACAGTGTAGTTCATGTACCCACTTTGGAAACATGACTATCTCTGCGTTTAGTTGAGGTCGAGACTCACCTACCTCCGGGAAGGCGGAGTCCCCTTACCTATACCCCGATCTAGAGCTATTCCTTCTGGAAGGCAGAATATAGCTACTTCAGCGAATTGCCAGGGTGACCTGAGGATCACGGTTAGGGCTACCCCGCCGAGGCAATCTCCATGGGCCGCTAATCCCTCTGACACGCCGCAGCCGGTTGAGTTACTGAAAGTGCGCGCTTGGCCCCACCCATGGGGCTCCAGTGGTAACTTTCTGAGCTCCAGCAGATGACAGCATCGGAGCGGGAGCTTCAGTCATCTGGGGATGAAGACTCGGTTGCGTTGCCTCCCTCTGAGAGAATGCCATTGCCCAAGCCGGACCCAGAATTTGCGGCTATGCTTTCCCGGGGCACCGAAAAAGTCAGGCTCGTGTGGAATCTGCCACCATGTCCCAAACATTCTAGGTTGGATGATTGGTATCTCAGGGTGGCCTGCACTGGTTCTCATTGCCCCGCCCCAGTCACCACTCGATCTGTCATGCGATGTCCACTATAGTGGTCCTGGAGTGCCATCTCTGGCTCAACCTGGCCGATATGAAGTAGGCTGATAAATATTGGTTCCCAGGTTGCGGTATATAGCAAAACCGTTAAGAGCTTCACCCAACAGTTTTCGGCCGCCCAGAAGCAAACAGAGGCCATCAAACATATCCTGCCCCGGCAGGCTGCTGCTGTCTCCCTCCACCCTCAAAGTGAATGTTGCCGCTATCGCTACACATCATGATATAGTTGATGGTAAATCCTTGGTGAAGCTTAATCTGATCGTATGGTTCCTGAGGGGAGCGTGGAGACAAAATCCAGCTTGCTCTTGCTATATTCTATAGGGACTTGCCTGAGCTTGTGTTATTGATCTGCACTAGTTTATATGTCTTAACTCTCATACGGACAAGCTATATTTTAGTCATTTTTTGGTTTTGGGGTGTATAACAATATCTGTTAATTTAACAATCTTTCACTGTAAAAAAAAATTATTTAGAAAAAAAGTTACCTGGTTGCCTTATAATTTTGAGTTCATTGAAATAAATTTTTTTAGTAAATACAATGAACATTTTTTGAGATTAAACAACATTTATTAAAATATTATTAAACGATTTTGTAAGCATATTGGGTAATTGTGTGTGTTTTATTTCTGATGACGCAGTGAAACATGCCAAATAGTGCATTTTTTATGTGGTTCAGATACAAAAATATTTTGAGTTTCTATTTATTAAGCAAATTTCCTTCATTGTATCAACTCAAATGTTTAATTTCAATAAACTCAAAATTATTTTAAGGCAACCAGGTTACTTACTTTTTTAACTTAAACCAACAAAACCCAACATTTTTTTTTACAGTGTAGGAGTAAAATATTTTTAGCCAAGAATCCATTTCATATATGTGACACCTTAAAAATGAGGAAAAACATTGCTGGGTTTAGTTATACCTCCGGTAAGGGTATCTCACAAATCTGGGGGCATTTTCACTAGGCTAGTGGTGCTTATTGCACTGCAGGGAGTCCTTTGAACCATTGCAGTCAACAGACTTGAACATTTTACTTATGCAGGGGGCACTTGAAGTGGCATAAGCCGTGGCGTTTTCCATTGGGATCCCAATTCGTTGTGATGTCCAATATACGTTGAATGTGACCAACTGAAAGGTAACGTCTCTGTTTGGTATGTAACCCCCATTCCGTAAAGGAGGGATGTACTTCCCATCGTCACAGTTGCTGTACCATCACTGCACAGCGGAGTCACTAGATCGGCTCCTCAGTGAAACACAAATGTGCGCTGCATCCACCTGCGTATTTATACCCGTGCTGTGGGGTGGAGCGCAGGCTGTACATTTTGCACACCATTGGCTTGTTCTGTATACACCTAAAGCTCATAGGGCTCAGAGAAGTGATCTCAATTCCTTCAGGGAAAGAGGGTTACATACATAACAAGACATTTTTTCCCTTTAATGTTTGCTGTCTGTTTAAATGTCTGCGATTGGTAAAACGTCTAACGTTCTGTTCTCCCTTTTGAGTGGTCTCTCATCTAAGATATCCTCTCCCCCAAAACCAGGTGTTTGTGTAGCAAATATTTACAATCCTTTTGTTTTTTGTCTAGTTATTTAAGAAGGGGAGCAGAGCTGCCATTTGGTAAATTTTGTAGCCAGAAACACCCATGTAGTGCTCACACACTGCGTGTACTGTGCCTTTTCAAGCTGGATAATAAGAAGAGACAGATTTTTAAATGCTTAGTTTTATGATCAAATTTGTTAAAGCAGATTAAAGCTTTGACTTTAATTCTAAATAATTTTCAGTAAAACGATAACATTTTAGTATGTTATTGATAAGGGGTTATTGAGCCTTATTGATGGGCCTGTGGAGGTTGGGAAACACTTGAGCAAAAAAAAAAGCAACAAATGAAAGATGACATGAAAAATCACACCAGAGTAGCACATGCATTTTATAAGATACATTTGTGGAGGTTTATGTTAGTCTATTTTAAACTGTTCAAATTAAAGCCTCAAGTTGTTTCTCTTTTTAAAGCACAAACACATCAACGAGTCATATTCAATTGTATTTATTATCCTAGCCTGTAAAGGCTCAGTTGATGTACCATAATGCACCAATGGTTTTGAAAATTATCTTATAGGCCCCACACCGCAAGCCTTAATGCTCAATTCTGTTTTTTTGCTCAGATCTGATTTTTTGTTTGGCTGTTCACATTACCTTTTAAAATGTGGCCTAAATCTGATTCCAGTGTGAACTGTTTGAGGTAACCCGCATGTGCAGAAGAACAATATCAATGACATCAGACGCAGCATGCTGTTGCACTAAAGTTCGAGAGGTTATGGAGGAAGTAAGCATTTACGCTTTTATTTCAAAATGTTTGTGTAATGGAAGCCATAACATTAATGAGCATGTGATGAAGAGGGGAAGAACGAAAAGAAAGAGCAAAATTGGTTATTTTGGCCTTTTGTCTCCTTCCTTTGGCACTGATGCCACATTTTTCTGTGTCCCCGTTCTTCCATTTTGTGTGCTATTTTTTTTTTTAAACGGAGCGGTTACGGTAGGATACTTCTAGTTTAGCTTGAACTGAAGAATCTCCCCATATGCTAATTAGGTCTAACACCTCACTCTCCCTCCATTGACTCGCTCCATCGCTGTTCTCCATATCAAGTTTTTAATGTTACTGTCTGTGTCTGTTGTGTCTACAGCAAACTCACCGGTGCATAATTGTGACAAATGTTGACATAGATTGACGTAAAAGTCGCATCAAATCTGCCTTGAGTGTTCACACTGTGGCCGCATTGAAAAAAATCAGATCTGGGTCTGATTCAGGACCACATATGTATGTGGTGTAAATCTGATTTGAAAAAATCAGATCTGGGCTAGATTTGAGTGTTCACACTACCTCTGAAGAAGTCTGACCTGGTCACTTGACCCCCCAAAAAATCAGATTTGGGCCACTTTGTCGTATATGGGTGCAAAGGGTAAATTAAATTAAATCGCTAGTTAATACCACTATCAAGGCTCAAAATAGCCTCACACTAACACGGTAGCATTATGAGGGTCTCTGCATGCAAACCGAAGGATTGAGAACTTTGTAAATGTACAAACAGTTAGAGAACGATCTACTCGGTAACCATCTGTTAATTACCCCTAGGTTAATTTCTCAACGGAATTGTCCTTTAATACTAGTTACAACATGAAATAAACATGAACGAACCTCTGAAGGTATGTTAAAAGATACAGTACAACTTACCGAAATCAGTATCATGTCTCATGTAATCGCTCAATCAGTGTTTCAACCGCGGAAAGACATCAGTAAAACAGCTTTTTAACACGTCACATAACGTCACATTTACCTCAGAAAAAAATATTCATTGACCATATACTTGAAATTCAGCTATTAAATTAATTTTAGATAGGAGCATTTTGCTAAATATATGAACCATATAACATATTCAATATAATTTTGAATATTCTTCATTGTATAATGCATGTTTGAATAAGTCTGTCACCATTTAAATGTTTAGGCCTATATTTAAAAAAAACAAAAAACTAATTGGAGTATAGAAATATACTATGTAGGCTAATTGTAAAGATAGTATATTAACTTTATTATTTATATAAATGTCCTTGAGTGTAATTTAAGTGTTTGTATACAAATCAGTTAATATTACTCATTAATATTATAGTAATTTAGTAGTAGGCTAACGGACTCCCATGTATAGCTCACAACAATAGTTTTGCAATAGTAGTGCAAAAAATCTGGCATGCTGTATCTGAGATACAGTATATACAAAATAATCAATATCGAATCGAAAGCTGGGATCGAAATCAAATTAGATCATGAAATTTGTGTCAATACCCAGCCCTAAGTTGCTTCAGTCAAGTAAGTGTTAATCAAAATAATATAAAAGTTATTCTATACTCAGTGACAGTTCAAAGACACTGCACAAAGTTTTATTTATATATTTATTTATTTATTTATTTACTTTTTACAAAAATGCCTTTTATTTACTAATACATTTATAATCTATCAATCATATGATAGTTTGCATATAGCAGATTGTGTGCAACACATTTTTCAGCTATTTTAAATTTAGCTCATCTGGTGGCTTCCTTTGGGAATTTCTTCTCCCAGTTTGCCTTGAAGTAGATGGCGTTCACCAAGACCAGTTTTGTCAATCCAATGACGCCTCCTGGGGGCAGCAAGTCCTTGATCTTCTCTAAAATACAAATGACGTTGTTCACTTTGAGCAGTGATTTAAATTGATTTGCATATGCCTAAATGTACTAATTGAATCTACACTAATAGTTGTTTTGTAAAAAAAAGAAAAAAAAAGTTAATGGTCAAATAAAAAATGTATTGATTAAAGTCCAAACTTTATAGCTCAACTCAAGAACCCATTTTGCTGAACTTAAAAAGCAGCAAAACCACGAAGAATACGTTTATGCTGGTTTTCACCTTGTGTTTTTTTCTCCACCCATGTGTTGATGTTGACGCGAGCAGCCTCTGATTTGTTCTTGAAGTCCACCTTCTCCAGTCCGGCTTCATAGTATATTTTTGCGTCATTAAGGAATTTCTGTAACATAGCAAACCGATTGAGGTGAAAATGATATTAGATCTGAGAACATTTCCAGAACCTTCAGTGAATAAACCGAGTCTTACCTCAACAAACTGGTAGGATTGCTCTCCGTAGAGGCGGTTGGCGGTACTCAACGCATACGGGACTCCTGGTTTGTTCAGCTCACTCATAAACTTCTTGAAGCTGGAATGAATTTCGTCCACATGATGTTCTGGTGTTGCGATGTTGGGTTTGGGAGGGTTTTTAAAACCCAAGTTTGGGTCAAATATTGACTAACCGTAACCATTGGTTTACATTTTTTTTATGACATTTTTTAACCCAACAGTTAACCCAAACATAGGTTGAAATAACCCAGAATTTTCAGTGTATTATTAAAATATGTTTAGGCAATCCTTAAAAATATTTTGGTTTGCAGTAACAGTAAAACATTTTTTAAAAAAAGGGTCGGTAGGTAGGTCAAATTTTTTTTTTTTACATTTTAATGAAAAAAAAAAAAAGTACATTTTTGGTGATGGTGATTACGTAGGTATGAATTTAAACTGACTGGGTCTTCAAGCCGTGCCTTCGGGCGTATAGGCTAGTTGCAGGCTATATAGACAACAAACAAATTGAAATATTTGTCAAAAACATGTTTATTGCATAAATTTCAGGTGCATTCATTAAGAAAAGGTTCCAACCACCGCTAGCTGTCATTGACTCAAAGTCTTCCAACCCTCCCTTTTTTTCCGGGTTTCTTGGGTATTTTAGCTCTTTTCCCGCTGTCTTCCTGTTTTAGTATTTTCCAGTGATATGTAATGTATATGATATGTATAAGTATTCATATTTTTACGCTCGATTGTGTTATCTCAGAACACGCAACTATCTGTGTCTCTGAAGTGGCTTGCACTTGTTGCTAAACAAACGCATCTGGTGATATAGACTAGTGTATTTGAATATTAAAAAGATTTTTTTATTTTTATGAATTCAATTAATTAAAGGTGCACTATGTAGCTTTCTGTCCACTAGAGGGCGCCTATTCAAAACAAAGGCGTAGTTTGATGACGCAAAGTGTGAGCGCAGCATCTTGGGAGATGTGGTCTTCTTATCACAGCCGGTGGAAAATAGGACTCGGGCAGAAATCACGTTCATGCATGCGGTTATTAACGTTACTGTAGTGTAAAGCAGAGCAGGACCGAGTATTATGGACCTGAGCACAGCTGCTGGAGAGATTGTTAAACAAATATGCGCCTCGCGAATACCGGGACTTTTATTATGAAGGGACGGGACACATTCGCTGGGCGCCTGCACTGATCCGCTCTTCCGGTTATGATTTTGAGGTAATGTAGCTCTGTTTATCATATTAGATACATTTAAGAGTGTTTAAAACGATGTTATGACTTTACTCCGTGCGCTCACTTGTTCACACTGCTAAGAGTAAAGCGCTTCTGCCAAATAAAAGCCGAAACCGAGGGTAACGCAGATATGACGCGATTGACAGGCGACTCCGTCAAATGCAATGCTGACACGTCCCGGTCCTTAGTTAAAATAGCAATTTTCTCACAATTTACAAATAGTTGGAAACATCTGGGATATTGTAGGTACTCAACTGAACAAAATATATAACACTGGCCTAGTGATTTTTGGATATTTTACTGCAAAAAAACTACATAGTGCACCTTTAAGTAGCTATAACCTACTGTTTACTGGTAAATATTACAGTAAACAAACATCACAGACAATGGCAGACCATTTTTTTTCAGACGTTATTTTATTTTTGTAATATTATGTATTCTCTCAGTTTTTTTGAAGAGACACTGCCCCTCTTTCCTCCTTCTTGACAGCCTACATTTAGAATAATAGCTTTGATTAACATTAATGATGAAAAAGGTTTAAAAATCGTGATTGATTGGATTGTTTTTCCTGCCGTCGAGCCACAGCCATTCACTAAATCAGTGTTTTCCAACCTTTTTTCAGTCATGGCACCCTTTGAAAATGTTCTAATTTTGTGACACCCCCATACATATGTTACACTAGAGGTGTAATTGCTCACGGCTCGGTTTGTATCACGGTTTTAGGTTCACGATTTCAGTAAGGTTTGGTATTTGGTGGTGGTGGCTGAGGAGATTCCCCCCTTCTATATGTGAAGCGCTTTGGGTGTCTAGAAAAGCGCTAAAAAAAATAATTAATTATTGTTATTTGCCATGCTTAGGGAAAGAAAGAACTACTGTCAAATAAAAATAAAGAAAATAAGAACAAAAAACTTAAATACAAGCAGCAAAGATACTAATAAAATATACAATGCTTTTCAGATTTTTTCAGGCAGGTCTAACATTAGTTTTTAGGTAGAGAAATTGAATAAATGAATGTGTAAAGCAATATTTAAGTATGACTTGACGGTATATTTTTTAATATAAATCAAAAATATAAAAGATGTGCATGATAGACGACACCTGGATGATCACTGTACAGTTGGATTTATGACTGTAAATTATTCCATTCAAATGTTATTGAGCTCTAAATTATGACATATTTATGTATAAGCCAATATATAGTAGTGAAAAACAGCAATATTTAAGTATGATTTGACAGTGTATTTTAATATAAATCAAAAATATAAAAGATGTGCATGATAGCCGACACCTGGATGAACACTGTACAGTTGGATTTATGACTGTAAATTATTCCATTCAAATGTTATTGAAGTTTGAAACGTGCATACCAATGCCGTATGCAACTTTAGAGACGGTCCCTAAATTTGCGAATATCAAACGTCTAACGTCAAACCAACTTCATGCCAGTCCTGACTCCTGTCACAAAATGCGGCGAAAGCTCCGACAGGGCTTTAATAGTCTAACATTACAGTGAATGAGAGAATGAGCCGAAACGAACGCACGTGCAGGCCATAGACATCCGTTAACCTTAGTGTAAACATAGATGACGTCACGGGTTTTTCTATAAAATAAAGAACGTAGCCTTCGTTTGTATGTAGACCCAGGCAATTTATATATTTATAATACTTACTAAAATATATTTCATATTATTTTATTACTTTTGTATTAGTTGTTTGAAGAGTAAAAAAGAAATTGGTCGGTCTTAATGCAAATTTTCAACCGGCAAGTCGGTCGGACTAAAAGGAAAAAAAAAAAAAAAAAAATTCAGTCGACCCTAAATTGACAGGGTCGGTCGGGTTACGGCAAACAAGAATATTTTTAAGGATGGCCTTATGGGAATTTCTGACCATTATTCTCAAAGCGCATTTGTGAGGTCAGGCACTGATGTTGGACGAGAAGGCCTGGCTTGCAGTCTCCGCTCTAATTCATCCCAAAGCTGTTTTATCAGGTTGAGGTGCAGACCAGTCAAGTTCCTCCACACCAAACTCAAGCATTCATGTCTTTATTGACCAACGTTTTGTGCACTGGTGCGCAGTCATGTTGGTATGGAAGGGAGTGATCGCGCGTTGAAGGCTGTTTGACATACATAGTGAGCAGATAAACATAAAATGTTCATTTTTGGGTGAACTATGCCTTTAAGAGTTCATTTCACTGGAACTAAGGGGCCAAGCTCAACCCCAGAAAAACAACCCCACACCAGAATCCCCCCTCCACCAAACTTTACACTAGGCACAATGCAGTCAGGGAAGTACCATTCTCCTGGCAACCACCAAACCAGACTCATCCATCGGATTGCCAGACAGAGAATTGATTGTGATTTTTCACTCCAGAAACCCATTCCATGAAGCTGTACTGTTTTTGAGCTAATATGAAGGCCACACGAAGTTTGGAGGTCTTTAGCTATTGACTCTGTAGAAAGTTGGTGAATTCTGGGCACTGTGACCCTCAGCATGTGCTGGCTCTGCTCTGAAAAATGTTACGTGGCCTATCACTTAGTGGCTGAGTTGCTGTTGCTCTCAATTGCTTCCACTTTGTTATAATCCCACTAACAGTTGAGCGTGGAATATTTAGTAGTGAGGAAATTTCACGAATGGATTTATTGCACAGGTGGCAACCTATCACGGTACCACGCTTGAGTTCACTGAGCTCCTGAGAGCGACCCATTCTTTCACTAATGTGTGTAGAAGTGTCTGCATGCCTAGTGCTTGATTTATACACCTGTGGCCATGAAGTGATTGAACACCTGAATTCAATGGTTTGGAGGGGTGTCCCAATACTTTTGGCAATATAGTGTATTTTATAATATGTCCATTGTTTTGTATCAAGATGCACATCAGCAATGTTTATTTTTTAAGGCATGTTTATAAAAGCTTTTTAGATGTACTATTTAAACTAAGGCCTAAGCCCTCTGTGAAACCAGACCATAATTAGTCATTCTCTTAATCATAATGTGTGTACAACCCAATAATAGATTAACTAGTGACAGTTGAAAGTACGTGTCGCTGTGAAACCTTTACAAAACAATAAAACATAATAAAAGAAATGATCCTCATCACCACACACCCAAACTACAAATGCTTGTCTAAAAAATGTTTAAAATACAATTAAGATACTGATTAAGACGAGGTCAAGACAAGGTCATATGTTGTGCATACGTGTATTATGAAATGCCTTTTCATACGTGATATAATGATATCATAAACTGAACAATTTATAAATGCAGCAATTTTGTTTTTGCCCCCATTTTCATGAGCTGAACTCAAAGATAAAACTTTTTCTATGTACACAAAAAAATGCCAATTTCTCTCAAATATTGTTCACAAATCTGTCTAAAACTGTTAGTGAGAACTTCTCCTTTGCTGAGATAATCCACCTCACAGGTGTGGCATATCAAGATGCTGATTAGACAGCATGATTATTGCACAGATGTGCCTAAAGCCGGGTGCACACTGTGCGATTTTGGCCACAATTTGGCCGTCTGAGACAAATTTAGCAAATCCTAAAAGATTCCTCTGATCCTAGGCTAAAATCTGACGTCTTTGGTTGTTAGTTTGACATGTTCACCAGCAGACGATTAATGAGCGCTGCGATCAAATTTTACCTCAGACGAAATTCTGGCAGTGTCAGAAGATTTGGCACACAATCCTGCAGTGTGACTTCTCCTACGACAACAGTCAAATATCTCCGTTTTTCAAGACAAACTATGACCAAAACGAGAGCTAGAGATTTCTTTGTAGCCAGCATTTCAGTCCCGCGTGTAATGCAGCTCACTGTTACCGAACGCGTCATTCATTGATGATATAAAACTCCGGGTGAGTTTTCTTGCTCGCGTCCGTTTTTAGCACGCCTTCACTATCGTGCAGTCTGACATTAATGTCAACTGAGATTTTACAGTGTGACATGGTGATCATGTTCGTACAGTCTGACAAGGGACATTGGCAAAGGATTTTGAAAAATCGCACAGTGTGCAGGACCCATAAGGCTGGCCACAATCAAAGGCCACTCTAAATTGTGCAGTTTTATCACTCAGGAAGAATGGGCAAGTTTAAGGATTTAAGTGAGTTTGACAAGAGCCAAATTGTGATGGCTAGATGCATCTTCAAAACTGCAGTTCTTGCTGGTTCTGACAGAAAGGTGTCAGAATACACAGAGCATCTCAGTTTGTTGCGTATGGGGCTGCATGGCCGCAGACCAATCAGGGTGCCCATGCTGACCCCTGTCCACCACCGGCAATGTGCATGTGAGCATCAGAACTGGACGACAGAGCAATGGAAGAAGGTGGCCTGGTCTGATGAATCATGCTTTCTTTTACATCACATGGATGGCCGGGTGTGTGCGCGTTGCTGGGGAACACAAACCATAAGGATGCACTATGGAAAGAAGGTAAGTTGGCGGAGGCAGTGTTTCTGCTGGGAAACCGTGGGTTTTGCCATCCATGTGGATGTTACTTTGACATGTACCACCTACCTGAGCAATGTTGCCGACATGTTCAGCCTTTCATGGAAACAGTATTCCCTGGTGGCTGTGGCCTCTTTCAGCTGGATAATGCTCCTGCCACAAAGAAAAAATGGTTCAGGAATAGTTTGAGGAGCACACCAATGAGTTTGAGGTGTTGACTTGGCCTCCAAATTCCCCAGATCTCAATCCAATCGAGCATCTGTGGGATGTGCTGAACAAATAAATCTGATCTATGGAGGCCACACCATACAACTTACAGGACTTAAAGGATCTGCGGCCATCATCTTGGTGCCAGGTACCACAGCACGCCTTCTTGGGTCTAGAGGAGTCCATGCCTTGACAGGTCAGGACTGTTTTTGGCAGCATATGTGTGACCAAGACAATGTTAGGAAGGTGGTCATAATACTTCAATATCAAAAGTGAAATGCATTGATCTAACAGCATCTGATGTATGGCATTGTGAGGGGAAGGAGTACAGTGAGAAGTGTTTGGTCCCCGCTTACCCCTTTTCCACCATGGAAAAGGGGTTCACGTTCTGGATCCAGAGCCTGTTCTTGGCCAGAGGAACTGGACCCTGACGTGCATTTCCACAGACTTGAGCAAGGTTTGCGTCTAGGTTATTTTGCTGTTCACACACACTACAGGGAGTGATTCTAGCATACTGGCAGCTTGCATAAACTCCCAGTACTGTCATAGCTCCTTTTCAGAGATATTTACATTTTTCAGTGGTGACAAAAAATATTATAGGGACAAATAATGCTGAATTAGTGAGAGAGTTTTGCTTAATATTTCATGAATTCACACACCATTGTGTGATGTAGGCTAATACAAAATCTTATATTAACTCTATACATTGTCCCATGGTCAAAATCTTTCAGTCGACAAGTATTTCATCTGACTGTAACACTTTTTGTGGGGGATTTTGTGTAAATAAAGTCATCATCCAAGAGTTAAACAGAATATATGTGAAAATGTGTTGTGAACTCAATGCCAAGTACGGTCATTATACTTAAAGTTATGGAGGACAGAACCATACACAAGTATAGCATACAGAAAACTAACTGTTAAACAGATAAATCGAAAAATAATCTTTGTGCTCTGTTCCATCAGGAATCTTAAATTACTTTGTTAAAATAAATGCACACAGACAATTTAACTACTTATTAGTGATTTTATTAATCAGAGGAACACAGTCGTCTAGAATAATCACTTCATCATCACTATCTTCAAGGAGAACAGAAGCGTCCATTAAACAGAATGACATTGGAGGGATTATGCCGGATGAAGAAAAGGAACGGGTGGTCTGCGTTAAAGGTTTTTGGGGGTGAGGTTGAAGGCATTGCGGTTAATGACATGATGGCGGCGGTGGCTGCAGCCGCTTCGGTTCCTTCCTCGTTGACTTCAACAAAGGCTTTATGAATCACCTTTGACACCACCAGGTCTTTGGTGGAGGTCATGCCTGAAAGGTTCACCTTCTTTGGGTCAAAGACATCCTCCATTCCCATGCTGATCAGAAGAGTCTTCATGTCGTATTTTTCCTCCATCTTGAATCTGGGCAGAGACACTTGAACCTCTTGTTCAAGCATATTTTTGGTCCACTGCATGAGCATCTCATTTGTCAGTGCCTTTTCAAGCTGGATAATAAAGAGAGACATGTTAAGTGTGTCTATTTGCATAAACTGGGGTCAATTTGTACAGCATCATTGATGTGATGATTTTTTGTGTGTGTGTGTTTGAATCGGATCAAGACATGAAGACAGTAGGTGTTTCTCAATGTCAAGGATGCTTCCTTGGAAGGACTGATCCTTCCAAGTCACTTCCTTCAGAGGCTAGGCGAGGCTCCTCATTAGGATTCGAAGAACACGCAAATGGAACAGGCTAGCAAGTGCACGTCATTGCGTCATTACGTCAGTGAAAAGGTCCGTTGGCCATCAATAACATTATGTGTAACGTTATTTGTATATATTTTTATATCAATAAAGTAGTAATTTGTACTGGCATTTAAACGTTAAACTTTACGTATATTTACTACGGTTATAACAAATGTTTGGTAACGTAAATAAAAGCATTGTGGCAATCAGCGAGGTGAGGGACCGTGAGAGCCGGCTGATGGAGTGATAATGAGCGGCAGCTGATCGCCGCCACACCGGTCTCGGCTCACGGCAAAGTGATTGGAGTATAAATGTGGAGCGTGGAAGACGAGAGAGGACTAGGCCTGGAGTTTATGTTATTATGTTTGTTTATGTTTTATTATGTGTGTGCGGGCAGTCGCCCGTGAGGGTTTTCCCCGTGTTACTTTCGTTTTGTTTATTATTTATAATAAAGTTGTTGAACGTTCGCCTGTTCCCGCCTCCTTCCTTCCCATCTACAAACTCCGATACAAGCATATTTGCCCCGTTCACGCTCCGACTCGGGGAACGTCAGAAGATAGCGAAGCTGCGCGCATAGGATTGTGGGTGATTTGAGAACGCGAAGTGCGCGAAGGCTACTCATATGCATCCTTTTCTGTATATGACATATTTTTCGAACGAAGGACTCAGTCCTTGGTTGAAATTCGAGGATCCTCGACATTGGAACAGTCCTTCGTCGGATGTCGATGACGTAGCATCCTTAGAATTCTGGCTTCCGAGGATCCTTCCTTGACATTGAGAAACGCCTAGTAACTTGAATACACTTCCTCTTCGGTGGCATAGATGTATGTAGTATTAACCCTGTAAAACCTGATACATTTAAATGGAACAGTTTATTTACATTTAGACAAAAAAAATGCATCTAAAAATCTAAAAAGTGCAATGCATACGTGTTGAGTATCATATTTGATACATCAGATGTTTAGGGTTATATAGTATATGAGAATATGAAGGAAAAACAGCTAAAAAAGTTTATTCACAGGCCCAAACTGAGCAAAAATATGCTATTTGGGGCAGATGCTGAAATTTATAAGGCCAAAAAGATGAAATTCTGATATCTTGGAATGTTAATCAATGAGATCTTTATAACAATATAACAGACTACTGACATAAAATGCATGTAAATATATGTCACTACTCTATATCTGCCAATAATATGTCTTTTTAAGTTGATATTTAAATGCTTTGTTTTATGATCAAAGCTCTGTAGCTTTAAAACATAATGCAATGCTAAAAATAAATGCTCATCAAAAGCCTAAGCCTAATGGATCATATTTTAATACGTTTGATATACAATATATATATATATATATATATATATATATATATATATATATATATATATATATATATATATATATATATATGTACTGTATGATATATATATTGTAAAAACTATCAATCTGTGCAGTCTCACCTTCTGAAGGCCAGTGGTGCTGTCTTCAATCTTATTAGGAAGGATGATCAACATACTGAGATTCTTCTTTTCATACGGTAGCTCCAGAACCTGACTGTTCATCTCTGGGATGAAGGCGAGAGGAAAGTGGTCTGTTTGATGCATCATCTTCACTGGTTTAGTTTGAGTCTTCAAAACATCAGTGGAAACACTTTATAACTGCTATTTTCTAGACTGTTAAAAATATTTTTAAAAAGAGCATGAAATCACACCTTGTTCAGCTTAAACTGATCATCTCTGGTGGCTTCCTTTAGGAATTTCTTCTCCCAGTTTCCCTTGAAGTAGATGGCGTTCACCAAGACCAGTCTCGTCGTCGCATCGACGACTCCCTGTGGCAGCAAGTCCTTGATCTTCTCTAAAATACAAATGGACATTGTTTACTTTGAGCAGTGATTTAAATTGATTCTCATAGTCCTAATTAATTTATTGAATCTCTAAATTATGTTTAATTAAGTTCGAGAGGAGTATTTTCAGATTTTTTTTTCAATCTACCCAATCAGCGTGAGAGGAGGCTTATATATAAAGCCAAATTACCTCTCTCCATGACACACTGATTTTCCAGCATTTTTCTCCTCTACCCCAACTCCTCTCTACCTCTAATTATTCCCATCCCAGCCATGGATAGGAAGGAGTGCTCTGAGTTTGGGCCAATTTGTAAACTTCCAAAAATATGCCACACATGCATATTTTATACTAAATCTGATTATATGTTAGTGTCAACACTATATTGGCACTTAAGTATAAAGAAAATGTCTCAAAGTCCAAAGTTCGTATGTCTGAAAACCGGGGGGATGGGGGGGGGGGGGGGGAAATGCTTTTTCATGCATACTGAGCTTTTTACACTGTTAAAGACTTGGATTCCCATCCTAAACATAGACAAAGTTTCAAAAACTGCATTTGAACCGATTTGAACGCAGAAATGACGGGAAGCTTCACAACATCGCTTCAGTCGCGTCGCAAAGTGGATTTCCATGGTCACTGCTGTCAGGACTTCACCAAATCATACCAAAGAAGTGTGTTTTTGACGGAGCGGTCCCAGCGATAAAGGTTCACGGTCGGTGAGTAAAACTCCTTCAAATGTCTGTGCTGTCGGCTATCGTTGCGTGAGTAAACATCAGTAAACGACACGATTGCGTGCTTCGTCATTCAAATGCGCTAACGGTTAGTCCATTGTTGTTCTATGTATAACGTTACACTAGTCTGACGTGCAAAAACGTTTTGCTTGCTACTGCTAATGTTTAGTCGCATACAATAGTCCATAAACCGAATCATGTCCTCATAAACTGCGAGTAAAGACACACAAATGTTGACAGGCCACTAAATACAGTCCATACCAGAGAGACGGACGTCCTGCTGTTGCTGTTTCTCCTGTTCAGTTTATTTCAGCCTCCGAATTTGATTCTGGATCATTATATCTATTAGCTGAGAATCGATAGCCAAGGGTTTCTCCACGCTTGAGGACGTCACCGCTTTGTGCTCGTCATTCTTTAGCTCCGCCCACACGATACGCCTCCAGGCACTCGGTTTTTTCCGGAAAGACTTGGTACAGCCTATATTTATTTTATAAATATAATAAAACTAAAGACTTTTCGAAGATATGAAGGATGCAATACTACTCTATAGGTACTCAAGATTGACATGAGATTGACTGAAACTGAGTGTTTCACTCCCCCCTTTAAAGTTCTTATGGAAAAACTTAATGGCCAAATAAAAAGTGCATTAAAGTCAAAACTTTAACCTCCAAAGAGCTTTATAGCTCAACTCAAGAACCCTTAAAGCTGAACATGGCCCTTGATAAAAAAGATGCAAATAATTATTTATGGAATAAGTTTATGCTGGTTTTCACCTTGTGTTTTTTTCTCCACCCATTTGTTGATGTTGACGCGAGCAGCCTCTGATTTGTTCTTGAAGTCCACCTTCTCCAGTCCGGCTTCATAGTATATTTTTGCGTCATTGAGGAATTTCTGTAACATAGCAAACCGATTGAGGTGCAAATGATATTAGAGCTGAGAACATTTCCAGAACCTCCAGTGAATAAACCGAGTCTTACCTCAACAAACTGGTAGGATTGCTCTCCATAGAGGCGGTTGGCAATACTCAACGCATACGGGACTCCTCGTTTGTTCAGCTCACTCATAAACTTCTTAAAGTTGGAATGAATTTCGTCCAAATGATGCTCTGCAGTCACGGAGTGGGGTTTGCTAGGGCCTCTAAAGCCCAAGACCTACACAGCATTATCGTGGGTAGAATTAATAAAGTAATAAAGTTCAATGATAGTCTTAAAATACAGAATATAATATTTTAAAATACTGAACATGATGTGAAATATACACATAGATTATAAACAATACAGGACAATAGTGTTGTCACGATACCAAAATTATGACTTTGATACGATACCAGACTAAAATATCGATATACCGATACTAAATCGATACCACAGTAAAAAAAAAAAAAAAAAAAAAAAAAAGATAAGATGCTTAATATGACAACTGACAATTGTTATTATTCATTGTCATTTTTTACTAAAAATTAATGTGGCCAGCATGTTTCTTAGGGTTGGGCATCGTTTTGATTTGAACAATTATTGATCAATTGATCAATTACTATTAAAATTATCTCATACATTTTTGCTATCTCAATGTATTTTTTACAAGGGGTAATTGTGTTGCAATAGCTTACACACAGCACAAGAAAGCTTGATTTCAAATGGTAAATTGAATTTAAAAAGACGAGTAAACAGTAATAAAATAAGAACAAATAAACAGATTACAAACAATAGCACAAATAAATGCAATAGAATAGAAGATACAAATTAAATAGACTGCTTTATTTTTAAAGTAGGTCTAACATTCAGATAAGAAACTGAATAAAAAAATGCATAGTAATTACATTAAAAAAAAACATTGGATAATGTTCTTTGTAAAAAATTCAATAGCGTACAGATGAAACTATTAAAACTACACAAGTTGATCAGTCAAGAGCAGTGTGTGATCGTTTGTCTTTTTGTAGTTTGAATAACAAATGACTGCGGTCCCTTTAAGACTAACAAACGCATGGATCCTAAACACTGTTCCTGTTACTCATTCTTCATTTCTTCCTGTACTTTTTGCGACTGTGTTTACGTTAATACTCTTCCAGATTATTACAGCACTGATAATTCTTTGAGTGTATTTGACCAATAATAAGCTGGAAAAAGAAGCAAATGTTTGCACTTGTATCATGTCAGAGGGGGCTTTATTACGGTACACTGTAAAAAATTATTTAGAAAAAACGTTACCTGGTTGCCTTAAAATTTTGAGTTAATACAATGAATATTTTTTGAGATTCGACAACCTTTATTAAAATATTATTAAAAGATTTTGTAACCATATTGGGTAATTATGTGTGTGTTATTTCTGATGATGCAGTGAAACATGCCAAATAGTGCTATTTTCATGATTTATCACATTTTTTATCCAGGTTACTTACTTTTTTAAGTTAAACCAACAAAAACCACCACAATTTTTTTTACAGTGTAGGCTATGTGTGTGCGCTTCAGATGTGAGCAAGAAATCTGCGGGGATTAGTAGAATTAATTTATGTGAACTTCACTCACTGGAACGGACTCTGGGATTTCACTCACTGGAACAGGCTCTGGGATTTCACTCACTGAAACGGACTCTGGGATTTCACTCACTGGAACAGACTCTGGGATTTCACTCACTGGAACAGACTCTGGGATTTCACTCACTGAAACGGACTCTGGGATTTCACTCACTGGAACAGACTCTGGAATTTCACTCACTGGAACAGACTCTGGGATTTCACTCACTGGAACGGATTTGGGAATTTCACTCACTGGAACAGACTCTGGGATTTCACTCAATGGAACAGATTTGGGAATTTCCCTCACTAGAACGGACTATGGGATTTCACTCACTAGAACGGACTCGGGAGTGGACTCTGGAGAGGAGCTCCTGATGGTAAGGTCCGTGGAAAGGTTTGAACGCAGGCTAGGGGTTATCTGGATTGCCCAAATGTTTTTGGGATGGGACTGGATGATGACAGGTAATGTCCTCATTAATTTCCTCATTAACAAAATCAGAACCTTTATCCAGATAACAGTTAATATAATCAACCAATGATTCACTGCATTTACCATGAGAAAGAAACTATTGTTGATATAATTCATCATCCAGTCCCTCCTGAAAACAGGCCTTAAGCATATGAGTGCTCACCAGATGGTAGTAGGGGAGAGCAGGGCACAACACTTTTTTAACTTTCTTAGTTTGTTTAAATCCATTTGGAGTATTTTTTTTTCTCACATTAATTTCACACGTCTAGTACAATTATGTGGTTTTGTTTCATTAATACAGTGTATACTTTATCTTGATTTACCCTGAAAGAATGGAAGTGGTATGTGACAACATGCCCCATAGGTGTGATACATTGTAACATGTGAGCGGCACATTGTAACATTGCCATATGCCAGCTAAAAATATTATCTGTTATAATAAAAAAAAATATTCGAGACAAACTAAAATATTTTGTCAATAAAATACGTTTATTAACGTTTTCAAATAAAATAATTGCATTTTTATCATTAAAACTGCAAATGTTTAAGTTTGACAACAAACACACTACAAAACACAGCTATAAAGCATAGTTAAAAACATAATAATAATGAATTATTTCTGAACATTGACTCTCACTGTTTTTTCACCTTTTTCTCATGGTTTACTTCACCGTATCTCTAATAGGGGCTCATTGTAACGCTGTGTGACAGCTTGTGTGTTCTTCTGTTAGATCAGCATTAAATGACTGTATCAGCTGTTAAATAACAGATGTAAGATTACAATTTTTTTTATTTGTCTAGTAAACATAAAACAAAGATGAAAATAAACTTCAGTAATATATTTACTTTTGCTGTGGTTAAATAAATGTTCATTGATATCTTCCAAAGAATATTTTTTCTTTAAATAATGTTAATATGGCAATGAGTAAATACACTAAGTTTCGTTACCCTGGCATGTGTGGAAAGTTTTAAACCATGTTACAACTATCCCCGTGTTAGGTTGTGTCCCGCTCACCCTTACTGCCTAAACTCCTCCACAGTTAGGAGCTAACAAATGGACAAGGTAACAGATGAATGGGACGAATCAATGAAACACACAGGAAACTATAGGTCAAAGGAAAACATTAACTGAGCACAATGAAAACGAAGATAAACCAGAACATAACTCTGTATACATATAGCCTATGTATGCATTTTGAATTGAGAACTACTGATAATAAAACATAACTACATAAGTATGAGCTCACCTTAATCATCTGATCTGCGGTGTTTCCTTTTGCACCGAGCGAGACCATGGCCAGAGCCGAGGAGATGCTGACAGGAGAGTAGAACACATTTCCTGATGCATTTCCTCCGCTGATCTTCTTGAACAGGTTGAGGGAGAACTGTGTGTTTGCTGCAGACAAATGCTCCATTTTCACAAGCTGAACAAGAAATAGAAGTTTGAATAACAGCAGATTTGAAGATCTTCTTCATCATGACACACAATCTAGTTCTATTAGATCTGTTTTAATCAATAAATAATATTACTGTGTAGGTTACCATTTAAACTGCATCGATAAAACTACATCTAAACTCATTACCTAAAGTAGTCGACAGAAATGATGAAGTTTTCCAGCGTGTCTGAGGCGAATGAATCTCTGGTCATGGGTGTCGCTCTAATAAATGCTGCCTCGCCCTCAAACACACCCATGCTTTAAGCCAATCAGCAAATCATCTTGTAACATACCCTGTAATTATTAAACTGATGTCTATCAACCTGATCATGATTCATTCGGCATTTGTTTTTCAGAAGTTAAAAATAAATGTAACTAAATAAAGTAACCTGAACTCAAGATAGCTATTGATAATTATATTAAACATAATGTTATTACAACCCAATAATGGAATAACCGATGCCGGTTGGAAGTTAGTGTCACTGTGAGAGTTTTACAAAACAATAAAACCATAATGAAAATAATGATCCTTATCACACACACCCAAAGGACAAAGGCTTGTCTGAACAACGTTTGAGTTACAATAATTGGCACTTCATAGTGATTGTTGTCTGTAGTTTTTACTAAGGTATTTGTGTCAGTTGGTTACTAAAAAAACTCAGTCATGTGTTTGTGTATTATGAAATGCGAGATATTACACAACATAAAAATAACCCAATAATGATGTATAAGAAATACAGTATGAGGTTGTTTGTTTAAAGTAAATTCGGTTTTACTATACTGTCAACTCACAGGAAAACATTCTACTATGGAATTACTATATAATGCAACTATTAACCTGGGATGTAGTCAAGTCACCTTTATTTATAAAAAATTTTTTACAATAGAGATTGTTTCAAAGCAACTGTACTGTAATTCCACACTAAAATGTTTATCTATCTATCTATCTATCTATCTATCTATCTATCTATCTATCTATCTATCTATCTATCTATCTATCTATCTATCTATCTATCTATCTATCTATCTATCTATCTATCTATCTATCCGTGCGATCTGACCGTCCGTCCGTCCGTCTGTGTCCGTCCGTCCGTCCGTAAATCAGCCATGCTTTAAGCCAATCAGTAAATCAGCTTGTAACAAAACCTATTATTACTAAACTGATGTTTATCCACCTGGAACAGCATCAAATTGCACAATTCAATAACTGTGTTAAGCAATTGACCTAAACTCAAGAAAGGTAAATGATTATTGTATTACAGTTTTTCTCAGTCGCTTTGGTGCATTTCTCACATCACTATTTACATTTGCACAACACTTAGTTCAACCTCCACAACATTTAGTCATTTGTGCACTTTCTCATTCTTTCCAACAAATTGCAAATGCTTTTGGACATGCATCAATTGCTTTCATATTGTTGTTGTTGTTGCTTTTCATAGTCCTCATTTCATTGCTTGAGTCATTACATACAAAACAATCTGTCAAGTTAATTTTACACATTTTTTAAATCTTTGTTCCCTTTCGAAAGGGAACTCGCGCTGGGTCAGCTGACGCTACGGGGGGAACGCCTTCAGCGTGACAGGTGTCTGAAATCGCTATCAAATCACAATCCTACTGACCGTCGGCAGCTGGTGATGTCATCACCGTGCGACCAGGAAGTATAAAAAGGCACCGTGCCGACATGACAACATCCTTTCGTCTTCAGGGACTGTTTTGTCTGGTTCGCTAGAAAGTCTTTCTAAAGTGAAATTAAGTGCACACGTAAATCCAAGGGAGCGTACCGGAAGTGCGCTGATCCGTGTCCCAGGTTTCTCACGCCTGGGGACACGCACACCCTTTGTGTGCTCTGCCTGGGGGAAGAGCACGCGCGGGAGGTTCTCAAGGGGGCTTCCTGCGCAAACTGCGAGCGTTTTCCGACTGAGGACGCTCCGCTCTTGCTTGGCCTTCTTCTCGAGGGAAGAAGAGCCAGCATTTGGGAGCGGTCCCGCTCATGCCGAGGCTGAGCGGCGCCGTTTGTCCTGGGGCTCCCAGATGGATCTGGCTCATCGTCTGGAGAACACAGTGCTCACGGACGATCAGCCAGGTCGCGAGAGCAGGCGGACGGAAGAGGAGTCGGATGGAGACTCCTCCTCTTCGTCAGCCCGTGCTTTTCCAGTCGATCAGAGGATGGCTGTGGATGAGGAGGAAAATAAGGCTGAGGCCAAATCCTCCCAGCCATCCTGCCCCGTGTATGGGGAGCTGCTGGATGTGAAGCTCCAGCCCTGCCATTGAAACCATTAAAGACGACTTCACGTCTTAATGGCAGGGCATACACATCAGCGGGTCAGGCGGCGGCCTTGCACACTATGCTGTGTTGCAGGCTTATCAAGCTGGCCTGCTGAGGGACCTCGATCGGGGGGAGGGCCTACCCCCTGATGCAATGGCTGAGTGGCGCACCACGGATCTCTCTCTCCGGGCGGCCAAACACATAGCAGTCGCCATCGGGCAGTCGATGGCGGCTATGGTCGCCACGGAGAGGCATCGGTGGCTAAACTTGGTGGGCATCAGGGGGGAAAGAAAAGGAAAGAACTTTTCTCCTCGATGCCCCGGTCTCGCCCTCTGGGCTTTCGGCACCTCCGTCGAGGCGGTGGTGGGAAAGTTCAGAGAGGCGAGGGCGCGCTCAGCGGCGTATAGAACGTGTATTCCGCTGAGGTCTGGGGCGGCGCCCAGGCAGGAGGGTGTCCCTGGCCCATCAAGATCCGAGGATCATCAAAAAAAAAAAAAAAAACATGGGCCAACGCAGTAGCGTGGCCTCTCGTGCGCCCCCTCCGTGGAGGAGTAGGACGTGGAAGAGGCGGGACACCCGCAACAGGAGGAGGGACATCGGGGAGAAAAACCCGCTTCCAGCGCCGGAAGCAAAAATGGTGAGTCTCCGCCCCCGAGGGCGCGGAAGTGATGTTGTGTCCCCTCCTTTGTTTTTCTGTTGTTTTTCTTTTTTCTCCCCGGGCGCGCTTTACACCAGGCCGCGCGGGCTGATGATGAGCGGAGGTGAGACTCTGACGAAAGCCTGCCAGGCCGGTGTGTGCTCTGCCCGCACACAGTGCATCGATCTCTGGGAAAAGCGGGATTTCGCGGCCGCCTCCTCGGCCTTACATGTGAGAATAAAGCGCCCCGCCCTCAGGTTAGTGCGCCGAAGCATGCATGTTACATGAAGCGATGAGGCACTGAAGACAGCGGGTGAGTCCCCTTTTAGGGCAAACATTCTTCTTTTCAATGCCGTATGTTTGGACTCTATGCTTCCCTGAGGGATATTTTGTCTACAAAAGATGAAGAAAAGTGTAACAGTTGGAGAAGTGGGCCTGTAGTTCCCCGGTAAAGGTGGCTAGAACGATGTTTGTATAAACACAGTGTGTTTATGTAGGCTGTTTGTTTGCTAGTGTAGCAACAGTTGTTTATAAGGCTGTTTTCTCTTCTGGATATGTGTAATATGAGCAGTAGAGGCCACCGCACATGCCGCGGGCATGTAGCGGCGATATAAACTGATGTATGTTCTCCTGGCGAACTTTTTAGCTGTAGCCACCTCTGGGTAAGCGTTGGCACCTCTGCTAGTGAAATATCTAGATGAATATGTGAGGTTAGGCTAGCGCATGAACTACAGTAAGGTCTGTCCCAGTCCTTTTTAGGGCCGTTGTTTGTGGGATTATCGGACCGATGCTAGTGCATCAAGTTGGCCTAGGCTGTTGATGGGATGACGGTGGCGTCTCGCGGTGGCATACCGGCCTGGCAGTTGCCCCGGGCTCCTGTCGGTATCCCCGCAGGAGCTTTGTATCCCTACCCGGCTTCCCCGCAGTAGGGTCGTCCGGCCAATGCCCACCCCCCTTCTGCATTTGGGGGTTGTTATTAATGCAAAAAGGTGTATAGCAGAATGAATCGCGACTCAGCCAGTGGTCGTGGGGACGGGGTAGGCGTCTCTTTGCGGTGCGCAGTCAGACTGGTTGTGCTAGCCCCGCCCCCCAGAGCTACTACGGCCGCCACTTCTGGGCGCCCCCCCCGGCTTGGTTCAGGAAATGGCCGGTTGTGTGTGTTCAATATCTTTCACTTTTGCTCTGTGTCTTCTGCTTCACCTTTTAGGCTCGGGTCGAGCTGTACTTCGCAACCATCTGAAAGCATCGGTTGGTAGGATGCTCCCCTGGAGTCGAAACACTGTCATGGCTGACGCCCTTGCGCGGACGGCGGACCGCTGGACAACCAGACGGCCGCCCTGGAGGCAGGTGGCGTAAGTTGTACTCCCTTTGCTTTAGAGGGTTCAAGGCGTTTTATGCTGAGTGCACTGCTGTGGGCATTGTGTTTTAGGTCCACGCTGGTAGGCGCTGCCTGAGAGACTGCGCCGTCGCAGAAGGCTGCTATGGGCCGCTGGGGCGGACCGACTATAGAGGGCTGGCTGGCGGGAGACGCCAGCCGAGGCAGTCCGGGCAGTTAACTCTGGGCAGGTGGTAGGCCCCAGTAGGCCTCCCTGCGGGTGAGTCCCCAGGTAGTGACTGGATACCCAGTCCTCATCAGCCAGCAGACAGCCACTGTCAGCCCGACTTTAAGGGCTCGCTGAGTTTCAGCACGCCTCACATGGCGTCCCCTGAGGGGGTGACCTAGGGTTCCGACCATTGGTCGACAGGACCTAGGCCGCTTTAGGCCTCCTGTAGGGTGAGCCCTGGTTCCCAGGTCTTACAACAGTGTGCGTGGGTGCTAGCCAGGCGGCTAGCATAGTCTGCTATCAGGGACGGGCCGCTTCAGGCCGTCCTATGGTCGTTTCCCGGCCCTGCGGGGTTTCCGGTGGGATTTGCCATCGGATAAGCACCGTATGTCACCAATCTAATAGGGAACTGCCATTCGGCAATAGGCCTCTCCGGGCCGCCCTAAAAAGACCGGACTGTACGTAGGCGTCAAACAGGCCTCCCTGGAGGTGAGCCCCGGGGACACAACAGCTCCTGACAGTTTGCACGTTAGCTGGCAGGAAGTAGGCCGCTCTAGGCCGCCTGAGGGTGAGCCCCCGAGCTGGGACGCTCGGTAGGCCAGTGTATTATGCTGTCAGGCCTTTTTGGGCCTTTTGGGAGGGATTCCCGGACCAGGTCTCGGTGACAAGCTAGCTATTAGCATGGGTGGCTTCTGGCGTTATAGCCTCATGAGCCCCTTGAGGAACCAGTAAAGCCATCTGCCTGCAGGCCGCCTGAGGGTGAGCCCCGAGCTGGGACGCTCGTTAGGCCAGTGTATTATGCTGTCAGGCCTCTTTGGGCCTTTTTGGGAGTGGATTCCCGGACCAAAGGTCTCGGTGACAAGCTAGCCATTAGCGTGGGTGGCTTCTGGCATTATAGCCTCATGAGCCCCCTGAGGAACCAGTAAAGCCACCTTCCTGCGGCTCTTAACAGCTAACAGCTAACACTAACGGTGCCGGGTGGAGGCGCCTCATGGCCTCCCTGGAGGGGAAACGGTTCCTTGGAACGGAACGTATAACTGGCTTTGGGCTGACAGCTAGCGGCTGCCCGCCGGTGGGTCCCGGCCTGGGCCGGTATAACTCAAGGGCGGGCTCATGCCCTAGCACAACGAGACTCCGTTTCTGCTGCGCAGTCCCTTCAGGACAGGGGACTGGCTAGCCTACAGCATGGGTTACCTACCAAGATGGCTTAAGAGCTCCCCTCATTGAGGGTCGTCTGCGAGCTTACGGCCGCTTGAGTCTGATCAGACGGGCAGGCCCCCCTCGGGGCCTCCCGGGTAAATCAGTCCATAGGCCTTGTTTAGGCCTCCTGAGCACCCCTGTAATAAATGTGCTCAGTAGATCCTAGGATCGAGCAGAAGAGACTCCCCTCGATGGCAAGGGTAAGAAGCACTAAGCTCAGTACTGCTCTCCAGGATTCCCGTCTCCGAGTTCCGGTCTGAGGAGGACATTGCCAGTTTGCAGTCCCTCAGTCTGGATGCTCATGAGTAAGAGCGATGTCCGGAGGCTCTGTTTTGACAGACAGGGTTGGCCAAGCTGGGGTGTCCCACAGAAGTGATGCCAGGTGAGGCCTCCCTGGTGGCGTTCGGTGAAGGTTTTCCCGAATAAAGTGACGGGCTGGGGCGCCCTCGGGTCCCCTATCCACATTCCCTTAAGGGACTCCTTCCTTCGAAGTAGTAGGTCCCAGGCCCTCGAACAAGCCGAGAGTAGGAAACCTCAGTTAAAACTTGTTTAGGTTCTCTCTTAGGCATATAGCTTTGGCTATGACCGTAGGGAATGATGTCACTGGCAGCCTGTGTGGCTAGAGGGGGAGTGGTTCAGACTTTCCGCGAACACTCGTCCAGGCAGTTCTCACTGCCAGTAAGGGGCGTGCACTCCCCTCAGCATGGCGGCGTGGGTATATCGTTCCCCGTAGCGTCAGCTGACGCAGCGCGAATTCCCTTTTGAAAGGGAACATCCCCGGTTATGTATGTAACCTTAGTTCCCTGAGAACAGGGAACGAGATGCTGCGTCACATGGCCATGCTTCAAGGTGTGCCTGCCCACAGTCCCTTCAGATAGAGCGGATTATGTCATGTTGGCACGGTGCTTTTTTATACTTCCTGGTTGCACGGTGATAACATCACCAGCTGCCGACAGTCAGTAGGACTGTGATTTGATAGCGATTTCAGACACCTGTCACGCTGAAGGCGTTCCCCCCGTAGCGTCAGCTGACGCAGCGTCTCGTTCCCTGTTCTCAGGGAACTAAGGTTACATACGTAACCGGGGACGTTTTCCTGAAAATGTCTCCTGATTTAAAAAAATGTCTCTCAGCTGAATCTCAACTTTCACTGATAAGAAGAGCTGTGTGAAGCATTAGTTCTATGTTTGTTCTGTTCCAATATGTACTACAATATTGTTCACAGTTGTGTGCAGCTCTACCCAAAGGGAGGTTATGTTTGTTGTAAATAAGTTTATATTTCTTCTTTTGCACAATGCTGTGAACAAATTGAAACTGCAAAGAGCATTTGCTGTAGAAATGTGAAACATAAACATATTCAGTGTCTTTTACTCAGTTACCCCACTAAATACAGTAATGTGTAACTTTACTGTATTTTTCAAAATGGCTGTGCAAATAGTATATAGTGAGCATTTTCAGGTAGTGTCACCAAGATCTGACTTTTTTGCATTGGAAAACATTCACAGAGTAAACTGTCATAATGAAAACATGACAAAGCCATTTGACTATCTTCATAAACAATGGTGTCAACACTTTTCATCTGGATGACACTGACACATTCATTGACGTGAATTCTTGCTTTTGAGGAATGAGTGATCCATTTTAAGAAAGTGACACGCCTTTGCAGGTTATCAACTAGGTTTTGCAGTTTGTATTAATTGTTCTTGAGAACTGTATTAACTGTGTGCAAATGTAAATAGTGATGTGAGAAATGCACTAAAGCGACTGAGAAAAACTGTAATCATAATGCGTGTACAACCCAATAATGGATTAGCCAATGACAGTTGGAAGTCACTGTGAGACAACAACAACAACAACAACAACAAAAACAATTAAAAAAGTAATTTAAAATAACTGCCCAGACTACATGCCTCATGGAGGAAATACCTTCAGAGTTGCAGAATGGAAGAACGTGACCCAGAGCTGAGCTCAGGGCTTGGAAACTACAAACCTATTATTTAAGGCAGATTCCTCTAAGGGAGTGTACAAGGCCCTAGGGACCCTAGTCTGTTACTTTCAAGGGGGACCTCATGTCAAACCCAAGCAAATTGCTCTATTTAGCTTTAGCCAACAACCTGCTTGTTCTTTCTACAGTCTGTATAATTAGCCTCCATCGGAGGTCTCCAATGAGAGGGTATTGAAAAATAACAATCACAAACACAACATATTGGATCCCAGAGACAGGCATTTCGGGGAGCAAAAAAAAAATCAACGCATCAAGCCTTTAGCAAGAGGAGTGATATCGCTCATCCCGGGCAGGATCCTCTGGACCCTAAAGAACGTAGTAGTTCTGTTAAAGCTGACCCGTTTGATGGGAACCCTATGAGGGGAGTATTAGCTTTTAACTACAGTAGGTCTCATTGGATGGGTCGAGAAACATTCAACATGATACTATCTTACTTGGCCATATTCTTAGGAGGCCTACTATAATTCAGGCCCAGAGAGCAAAGTTTTCTGCACAATGACCCTCCCCAAATGAGGGGAGTACTAAATAGGCTCAACCAGCCTTTTTCAAAGAAGTGGAGTAATCTTGCACAGAAGTACCCTCTCAAACAAGGGGCGTACTAGCTGCACTCTTGGAAGTAATATTATGGAGGCTCCTACCAAGCCTCACCACATGATACCGATTTGCAGGGTTCTAGGGAGCTGTTAGCACAATTTTTTCAGTTCTTCACTAAGGGAACTAAGCCCGCTCAACCTGAAGCGCTCGCTTTTAAGGAGACGCTGAGAGGGCCAACCACTCAAATAGCGCATCTAGACTCTATCAAGAAGTCCATAAAGTAGACTTCCTATACCAAGCTAACAGCTTGTCACCTATCTCTCTAAAATTAAAATCCTATCTGTCTAAAATTAAAAACTTTCTCTCCCCGAAAACTCTAGAAATGGCTGTTCATGCGTTTGTTACATCGCGTCTAGATTACTGCAATTCTTTATATTGCGGTATATCTAAATCACAAATTGCACGACTTCAGCTTGTCCAAAATGCTGCTGCCAGATTTCTTTTAAAGCGTCGTAAATATGAACATGTCACTCCTATTCTCAGATCACTTCATTGGCTGCCGATTTGTCAGAGAATAGATTTTAAAATTCTCCTCTTCGTCTATAAATCCCTTCATAACATAGCGCCTGTCTATCTATCAGAACTCCTTCACTCCTATACTCCTTCCAGAAGACTCCGTTCTTGTGATCATGCTTTGCTGGTCGTTCCACGCGCTAGACTGAAGCGTAGAGGTGAGCGTGCATTTGCGGTAGCAGGGCCACGACTCTGGAATACCCTGCCTTTAGAGATCAGGCTGGCCCCTACCCTGTCTATTTTTAAGTCACTGTTAAAAACTTTTCTATTTACTTTAGCGTACTGATTACCCTGATGTGTTTGACTTTTAAAAGTTGTGCTTTTTATTTTTTTACTCTCTTCTGGTTTAATTTTTATGTATGTATGCTATTCTTTACCTTCTGTAAAGAATAGCATACATGTATATGACACGCTCTTGGATGGGGTTGGGGGGTTTGTGCGTATAATACGCGTATCATATGCACGCGAAAAACTGCATACCATATGCACGCCAAATACATTCCACGACGCTAAGTTAGGACGATTCTAACAGAGAAACCGCCTCACTAATGAACATCTTGCATGCCTCACAAGGATTGCAACGACAAGCTACAAATACAACATGAAGAAAGTCAAGGAAATGCATGCATGCTTCCGCTCATCCCAGCATTAATGTAATGCTGCTTTTTTGGATGGCGTGAGGCTTCGGCTTCGTCCCGTTTTTTTAATTCTGCGTGTTCTTCAATCCGCAGCTGCGCGGAGCAGAGTGCACGTCAGAAGCAGAGGTGTGTGTGTGTGTGTGTGTGTGTGTATACATCTGAGCCTCTGTAGCAGATATATGCACCTTTTGTAAAAATGAAAGTTAAGACATCTGTCATTTATTTTTCTCTTGTATTGTATATTCAATTTTCTTTTTGCGGCCCAGTTTTATTATCACAAAAATATACAGGAAAATTAATAGGCTAAACTTTTGTCTACTCTAATTTCACAATTTTTAACTGAAAATATGTCTATGTGATTCATAATGTAGGCCTAATTAACAAACAAGAAATATTAACAAAGCCATTTTCATCAGATTAGGCATTTTTAGTGCTATTGTTATCTAATTTTTTGGCCTTCAGATCATCTTAAAATGCACATATGTTGATCATAGAAATCAAAATTTTCTCGGGGGAGCGAGAAATTATGTGTATGTGATGATACAGAGAAGGCCAGGAGCTTGACCTCTTCAACGTCAATCAGTTGAAATCTTTAAGTAGAACTAAATCTCTCCATGTCCGGGAACTTATGTTTGCCGACGACATCGCCTTTGTTGCTCACTTGCATGAGAATATACAGGAAATTATCACTTGTTTTGCCACAGCGGCAACAACCTATGGACTCAAGATAAGTAAAAAAAAAGAAAATAAATAATGTTCCAGCCACCTCCAGGCACCTTTGAAAGTAGCCAGAACATCCAGATTGGAGGTGAAAATCTAGCCAAAGTCAAAGAGTTCAAATAACTTGGGGCAATAGTCACCTACAATAACAAATTAGATGCCAAATTATTCGACTAAAAGAAAGAGTCTGGTCCAACAAAGACCTCACCATAAATACAAAATGTTCAGTGTATCGCGCAATTGTTTTCCCAGCTCTTCCATATGGGGCAGAATCTTGGACAGTTTATATGACCCAAGCACACAACCTAAACACCTTCATAATGAGACACCTGAGACAAATTTTAGGCATTAAATGGTGGCACCATATATCCAACAAAGCGTTACTAGACAAAACCAACACACTTCGTATGTACGAAACATTAATACAGCGCAATCTGAGATGGGCTGGCCATCTATGCAGACTGGACAATAGTCGACTACCAAAGCAGATTATCTACTCCCAGCTCAAAGAGGGGCATTGTGGCATAGGCAGGCCAAAGTTGCGCTTTATAGACACAGTGAGACAAAATCTCAAGCATAAACAGATCCCATTAGGCAGCTGAGATTTGCAAGCAAAAAATAGGACTCTGTGGAGAAATCTAATTCGAAGGAAGTTGTCATCGGACACGATGGACAGCAGTTGAAACTTTTTTAAATGGCTACCTTCAAATGGCCACAACTTCTCAAAATTTAATCTGATTTCCATGTGTTAAACATCGTCGGAAAGCGTGGCGACTACACTTTCAGAATCTTTGACATAACTCCAAATGCCCCAGAACCAACTCATGTCCCTACTTTCCGTGTTTGGTCACATATGACAGATAGATTGTGTGGTTTAGGTATTCTCTACATTATTTTCAATATCGAAAGTGAAATGCATTGATCTAACAGCATCTGATGTATGGCATTGTGAGTGGAAGAAGTACAGTGAGAAGTGTCTGGTCCCCGCTTACCCCTTTTCCACCAGAATGGTTCATGTTCCGGATCCAGAGCCTGTTCTCAGCCAAACGAACTGGACCCTGACGTGCATTTCCACAGACTTGAGCAATGAATGTTGACGTAATGCTGCCAGTGCACATGTTGTTTACCTGACTATAATATAACCAGTTTAAGTTCAAAAGGTTATTTTGCTGTTCACACACTACAGGGAGTGATTCTAGCATACTGGCAGCTTGCATAATCTCCCAGTACCGTCATATGTCCTTTACAGAGATATTTACATTTTTCAATGGTAGCAAAAATTCTAATAGGGACAAATAATGCTGAAGTAGTGAGAGAGTTTTGCTTAATATTTCATGAATTCACACACCATTATGTTATGTAGGATAATACTAATTATAATAATAACTCTATACATTGTCTCATGGTCACAATCCTTCAGTCGACATCTGACCGTAACACTTTTTGTGCGGGATTTTGTGTAAATAAGGTCATCATTCAAGAGTTAAACAGAATATATGTGAAAATGTGTTGTGAACTCAATGCCAAGTACGGTCATTATACTTAAAGTTATGAAGGAGAGAACCATACACAAGTATAGCATACAGAAAATTAAATGTTGAACAGATCAATCCAAAAAATTGTTTTAGATTATTTTTGCTCTGTTGCATCAGGAAACTTAAATTACTCAGTTAAAGTAAATGCACACAGACAATTTCACTCAATTATTTATTAGTGATTTTATTCATCAAAGGAACACAGTCATCTAGTATTATCACTTCATCATCACTATCTTCAAGGAGAACAGAAGCGTCCATTAAACAGAATGACATTGGAGGGATTATGCCGGATGAAGAAAAGGAACGGGTGGTCTGCGTTAAAGATTTTTGGGGTTGGTGGTGGGAGCCTTGCGCAACATTTTTTCATGAAGACGCCGGTGGCTGCAGCCGCTTCGGTTCCTTCCTCATTGAGTTCAACAAAGGCTTTATGAATCACCTTTGACACCACCAGGTCTTTGGTGGAGGTCATGCCTGAAAGGTTCACCTTCTTCGGGTCAAAGACATCCTCCATTCCCATGCTGATCAGAAGAGTCTTCATGTCGTATTTTTCCTCCATCTTGAATCTGGGTAGAGACACTTCAACCTCTTGTTCAAGCATGACTTCTTTCTTGGTCCACTGCATGAGCTTCTCATTCGTCAGTGCTTTTTCAAGCTGGATAATAAAGAGATACATGTTAAGTGTGTCTGTTTGCATAAACTGGGGTCTGTTTGTACAGCAACTGTAACAATAGTTTTTTGTGTTTAATTGGATTAAGTCATGGAGACAGTAACTTGAATACACTGCCTCTTCAGTGACATAGATATATGCAGTATTAACCCTGTAAAACATCATACAGTTAAATAGAACAGTTTATTAACATTTACACACACACACACACACACACACACACACACACACATATGAGTGTATATCTGTAATATACACTCACCTAAAGGATTATTAGGAACACTTGTTAAGTTTCTCATTAGTGCAATTATCTAATCAAGCAATCACATCACAGTTGCTTTAATGCATTTAGGAGTGTGGTCCTGGTTAAGACAATCTCCTGAACTCCAAACTGAATCTCAGAATGGGAAAGAAAGGTGATTTAAGCAATTTTGAGCATGGCATGGTTGTTAGTTCCAGATGGGCCGGTCTGAGTATTTCACAATCTGCTCAGTTACTGTGATTTTCACGCACAACCATTTATAGGGTTTGCAAAGAATGGTGTGAAAAAAGGGAAAATCATCCAGTATGCGGCAGTCCTGTGGGGGAAAATGCCTTGTTGATGCTAGAGGTCAAAGGAGAGTGGGCCGACTGATTCAAGCTGATAGAAGAGCAACTTTGACTGAAATAAACACACATTACAACCGAGATTTGCAGCAAAGCATTTGTGAAGCCACAACACGCACAACCTTGAGGCGGATGGGCTACAACAGCAGAAGACCCCACCGGCTACCACTCATCTCCACTACAAATAGGAAAAAGACGCTACAATTTGCACAAGCTCACCAAAATTGAACAGTTGAAGACTGGAAAATTTTTGCCTGGTCTGATAAGTCTTGATTTCTGTTGAGACATTCAGATGGTAGAGTCAGAATTTGGCGTAAACAGAATGAGAACATGGATCCATCATGCCTTGTGCAGGCTGTGCAGGCTGGTGGTGGTGGTGTAATGATGTGGGGGATGTTTTCTTGGCACACTTTAGGCCCTTAGTGCCAATTGGGCCTCATTTAAATGCCACAGCCTACCTGAGCATTGTTTCTGACCATGTCCATCTCTTTATGACCACCATGTACCCATCCTCTCATGGCTACTTCCAGCAGGATAATGCACCATGTCACAAAGCTCAAATCATTTCAAATTGGTTTGAAACTAAACTGTACTAAAATAGACCCCACAGTCACCAGATCTCAACCCAATAGAGCATCTTTGGGATGTGGTGGAACGGGAGCTTCGTGCCCTGGATGTGCATCCCACAAATCTCCATCAACTGCAAGATGCTATCCTAACATTTCTAAAGAATGCTTTCAGCACCTTGTTGAATCAATGCCATGTAGAATTAAAGCAGTTCTGAAGGCGAAAGGGGGTCAAACACAGTATTAGTAATGGTGTTCCTTATAATCCTTTAGGTGAGCGTATTCAAGTAAACCTAAGTGGCTTCAGTCCAGAAAGTGTTCATCAAAATAATATATAAGTTATACTTCAATTTACTTGATATAAATATGTTTTGATATAAGTGTTTTTGTAGAAACTATCAATCTGTGCAGTCTCACCTTCTGAAGGCCAGTGGTGTCGTCTTCCATCTCATTAGGAAGGATGATCAACATACTGAGATTCTTCCCGACATACGGCAGCTTCAGAACCTGACTGTTCATCTCTGGGATGAAGGCCAGAGGAAACTGCTCTTTTTGATGCATCATTTTCACTGGTTTAGTTTGAGTCTGCAAAATATCAGTGGAAAAACTTTAGAACTGCTCTTTTCAAGACCGTAATTTTTTTTTTTTTAAAGAGCATTAAATCACACCTTGTTCAGCTTAAACTGCTCATCTCTGGTGGCTTCCCTTAGGAATTTCTTCTCCCATTTTCCCTTAAAGTAGATGGCGTTCACCAAGACCAGTCTCGTCGTCGCACAGACGACTCCCTGTGGTATTAAGTCCTTGATCTTATCTAAAATACAAATGGACGTGGTCTATTTTGAGCAGTGATTTGAATTGATTCTCATAAGCCTAATGAATTTATTGAATCTCTTAATTATGTTTAATTAAGTTTGAGAGGAGTATGTTCAGATAATCTACCCAAACAGCACAAGAGGAGGCTTATATATAAAGCCAACTTACCTCTCTCCATGACACACTGATTTTCCAGCATTTTTCTCCTCTACCCCAACTCCTCTTTACCAATTATTCCCATCCCAGTCATGGATAGGAAGGAGTGCTCTGAGTTTGGGCCAAATTCTAAACTTCCAAAAATATGCCACACATGCATATTTTATACTATATCTGATTATATGTAAGTGTGAACACTATATTGTTACTTTAGTATCAATAAAAAAACTGTGTTAAAGCATATGTCTCAAAGTTCTTATGGAAATGTAAACTTAACAGCCAAATAAAAAGTGCATTAAAGTCAAAACTTTAACCTTTTGCTATATATAAAGAACTTTATAGTTCAAGAAACCATAAAGCTGAACGTGGCCCTTGATAAATCATTTTGCTTAAAGAACAGCAAATAATGCAAATAATTATTTATGGAATAAATTTATGTGGGTTTTCACCTTGTGTTTGTTTCTCCACCCATTTGTTGATGTTGACGCGAAGTGCCTCTGATTTGGTCTTGAAGTCCACCTTCTCCAGTCTGGCTTCATAGTATATTTTTGCATCATTAAGGAATTTCTGTAACATAGCAAACCGATTGAGGTGAAAATGATATTAGAGCTGAGAACATTTCCAGAACCTCCAGTGAATAAACTGAGTCTTACCTCAACAAACTGGTAGGATTGCTCTCCATAGAGGCGGTTGGCAATACTCAATGTATACGGGACTCCTGGTTTGTTCAGCTCACTCATAAACTTCTTGAAGTTGGAATGAATTTCGTCCACATGATGCTCTGCAGTCACAGAGTGGGCTTTGGGAGGGCCTCTAAAGCCCAAGACCTACACAGCATTATTGGGGGTAGAATTAATAAAGATAACCGCACTATTCTGATAAGTTCAACGTATAGTCTTAAAATACAGATATAGTTTAAAATATGATGTTGCATCAAACACACAAATTGTCACTTTTGGAGATACTCGAACAGACTTTAATCTAATAAATCAACACCAAACAAGAAAATCTAGGTGAATATACAACTATGTTACACATTGACGATAAACAATACAGGACAATGGACTGACTAAAACTGAGGGCTTAAGTACAAAAAGCAAACAAAAGAGCTAACGAGTTCGATGAACTTCACTCACTGGAACGGATTTGGGAATTTCACTCACTGGAGCAGGCTCTGGTATTTCACTCACTGGAATGGATTTAGGAATTTCCCTCACTGGAACGGACTATGGGATTTCACTCACTAGAACGGACTCGGGAATGGACTCTGGAGAGGAGCTCCTGATGGTAAGGTCCGTGGAAAGGCTTGAACACAGGCTCTGGGTTAGCTGGATTGCCCAAATGTTTATGGAATGAGATTGAATGACGACAGGTAATGTCTTAATTAATTTCCTCAAGAACAAAATCAAAACCTTTATCCAGATAACATAGTTAATATAATCAACCAATGATCAACTGCATTTACCATGAGAAAGAAACTATTGTTGATATAAAGCATCATCTAGTATCATCTAGTCCCAGAGAGACTGCAGGGCTGACACAGCCAGAGATCTTCTGCAGGTAATCTCTGGTTTTAGGCCCCCATTGTCTGTCACTATGGATCCCAGATACACAAAGTTCTTGACAGGCTTTACAGTGTCATTGCCAAGCCGCAGGGAAGGTGGATGCAGTTTGCCACCGACGTACATGAACTTGGTTTTTGTCCAGCTCAACTGGAGGCCAAGCTTCTCAGCCTCTTCACTGTATATGCCCAGAGCATCTCTCAGCTGGCTGTAGGACGTGCTGAGCAGGATGATACCATCAGCATACTCCAGGTCAGTCAGGGTGTAACTGCCGAAGGACACTCCGAGAACCCGCTCACAAACCCTGGGCATCAGATGGTCAATGATGCAGTTGAAGAGGTCGGGAGCAGCCACACAGCCCTGGCGAATGCCACTGGAGATGGGAAGTCAGTCTGAGTCTCTGCCATTGATGTAGACACAGCTCTGAGCATTGCTATAAAGCAACTTGAACAGGGAAATGATCTTGGGTGGTGCTACTAGGATGTGTAGGATACTCCACAGTGAAGTGTGGCAAACGGTGTCAAAGGTAGCCTTCAGATCTATGAACCCGATGTAAAGATTGCAACGGAATTCATAGGTCTTCTCTATCAGCAAGCGAACGGCAGAGATTTGGTCTGTTGAGCTGTTTGGCATGAAGCCAGCCTGCTGGGGATGGCGCCTGCTCGACAATGCTTTCACCGCCTGATTTTAAGCATCTCAGCGATTGAGTTTTCCTGTTGTTAAGTTTTTCCAGAGCGGCTGTCACTTCTTCAGGTGTGACAGGGTCTGTACTGCAGACAGCACTGGGGACTGCAGCGTTAATGGCCGATGAGATGGCGTGATCAGCCGGGGAGGTACCGTGCTGCAGAAGGAGGCTGACGAGTCGAAAGCATCCGAAGACATTGTGGGCGGACTCGATGACACTTTCCTTGAAGGTCTGCCAGTCATTCACCTTGTCGGTAGCCAGGTTATCAAAGGTGGTGTGGATGGCGCAACTGAAGTCTGTGGCGATGTTTGGGTCACTGAGTAGGGAGGAGTCCAGGCGAGGCTGTGTCTTGCTGTGCTGGTTAGCTTGCAGCTTTAACTTGAGCTGGGTCACCAGCAGGCAATGGTCTGTTTTGCCGAGCTCTGCTCCTCTGTACACATGGCAGTTGGTGACAAACTGCATCCAGCGTCGAGAGATGAGGATATGGTCTAACACTTTCCTGGTTCTGCCATCTGGGCTGTACCATGTCCAGTGATGGTTAAGCTTCCGGGGAAACCAGGTATCAGCAATGCAGAGGTTGTTATGGTGACAGAGAAGGAGTAGGCGGTTACCGTTGTCATTTGTGGACCTGTTAGCAAAGGTTGTGGCAACAGGCCAGCCTGTGGACCGATCACTACTAGACAGGGTGGCGTTGGGATCGGTGAGGATGATGGTGATGTTGTGTGGTGAGGCTTGGGCAACACCCTGATAGAGTTAGGCATCCTTCGCATCCTCATCAGCGACATTGGTAGGGGCATAAGCTACAATTACTGCCTTACTGCCTAAACTCCCCACAGTTAGGAGCTAACAAATTAACAAGGTAACAGATGAATGGGACGAATCAATGAAACACACAGGAAAACTATAGGTCAAAGGAAAACAGTAACCGGGCAGAATGAAAATGAATATAAAACAGAACATAACTCTGTATACATATAGCCTATTAGTATAAGTGTGAGCTCACCTTAATTATCTGAGCCGATGTGTTTCCTCTAGCACCAAGCAAGACCATGGCCAGAGCCGAGGAGATGCTGACAGGAGAGTAGAACACATTTCCTGATGCGTTTCCTCCGCTGATCTTCTTAAACAGGTTGAGGGAGAACTGTGTGTTTGCTGCAGACAACGGCTCCATTTTCACAAGCTGAACAAGAAATAGAAGTTTGAATAACAGCAGATTTGAAGATCTTCTTCATCATAACACACAATCTAGTTCAATAAATAACTGATAGTAAATTAATCAATAAATGTTATTACTGTGTGGGTTACCATTTAACCCTCTGGGGTTCTTCGGTCATTTCTGACCCGAATTTTTTTTTGAAAGAAATGTTAAAAATCGTAGCTTCATCTGAATGGTACGAAACTTGGTGAGGGTATTGGTACTTGGTATATGGACAGAAAAAAAAATTGGGGACAGGATTGGAAAAGTCTAAGTGGTCGTAAAAAAAATAGTCACACTCGGGGCCTTCGGGTCAAAAAAGACCCCCATAGGAAATGAATGGGAAATTGGCAAAAATATGAAAATACAGAGTTTTTTGTGCATATAATCTACAAATCAGCCAGGATGCAGAAAAAAAGGACTCAACAGTGAAGGGGTGAATCTCTAAAACATCAAGAGTGCAAAACAGACAAACAAAAACTCACACACACACACACACACACACACAGGTTCTGTAATGCACTATAGTGGTAAAAATGTGCTATTGCGTGATAAAAATGCTCACTGTGTCCACCAGATGGCACCAATCAAATAAAAAAAATGCTTTCATGAGGCCTAGGCTTGACTCTAAAATGAAATACAGCTTTAATAAAAAAAGGAAAAAATAAATAAAATAAAATTCTATTATATTCAATGGGAAAAAATGGGTCATAATTATTGCATAAATATTATTTATAAATCATAAAATTATCTCAAAACACCAAAAAAGAAAAGAAAAAATATTATTGAACAAAAATATATTTCATTGATTTTACTCAATTTTTTTTTTTTTGATTCCCGACCTCCGGGTCCTTTTAGACCCGAAGGTCCTGAGTGTGACCCATAAATGAAGAACCCCAGAGGGTTAAACTGCATACATAAAACTTCATCTAAAAGCATTACCTAGAGTAGTCGACAGAAATGATGAAGTTTTCCAGCGTGTCTGAGGCGAATGAATCTCTGGTCATGGGTGTCGCTCTAATAAATGCTGCCTCGCCCTAAAACACCCATGCTTTAAGCCAATCAGCAAATCAGCTTGTAACATACCCTGTAATTATTAAACTGATGTCTCTCAACCTGGAACAGCATCAAATTGCATGATTCATTCTGCATTTTTTATCATAAAAAAATAAATAACTAAAGAAAGTAACCTCAACTCAAGAAAGATAAATGATAATTATATTAAACATAATGTTATTACAACTTAATAATGGAATAACCGATGCCGGTTGGAAGTTAGTATCACTGTGAGAGTTTTACAAAATAATAAAACCATAATGAAAATAATGATCCTTATCACACATACTCAAAGGATAAATGCTTGTCTAAACAATGTTTGAGTTACAATAATTGGCACTTCATAGTGATTGTTATCTGTAGTTTTTACTAAGGTATTTGTGTCAGTTGGTTGCATAAAAAACTCATGTCATGTGCATGTCAAAGTCATGTGTTTATGTGTTTATTGAAATGCTTTTTCATACTTGATATTATACAATATAAAAATAATTCAATAATTATTTATAAGAAATACAGTATGAGGTTGTTTGTTTAAAGTAAATTGTGTTTTACTATACTGTCAACTCAGTAAAAAATCCTACTGTGGAATTACGATGTAATAATGCAACTATTAACCTGGGATGTAGTCAAGTCACCTTTATTTATAAATCACTTTTTACAATAGCGATTGTTTAAAAGCAGCTGTACCGTAATTCCACACTAAAATGTTTAACAGTAAAAATCTATATATCCGTCCGTCCGTCCATAAATCAGCAGAAATGATTCCATTGTGTCTGAGGTGAATGAATCGACAGTTATGGGGGTCATTGTAATAAATGCTTCCTCACCCTAAACTACCCTGGCTTTAAGCCAATCAATAAATCAGCTTGTAACAAAACCGGTTATTACTAAACTGATGTTTATCCACCTGGAACAGCATCAAATTGCACAATTCAATAATTGTGTTAAGCAATTAACCTAAACAACAAGAAAGGTAAATGATTAAATAAAATATATTTTTTTGCAATGATTATTTCTCATTTTGACTATTGCTTGACTACCTGGTCTCTTGCATGCCCAGCAACACTCCAAACCATAGAAAGTCTCTACAAAAAGGCATTAAAAATATTTGATAAAAAATCAGTATCACATCACTTCTGTCATGTTTTGAAAAAACATAGACTATTGGGTTTTCATAATATGATTAATTTGAAAATGGCCTGTCAGATTTACAAAGTTTTACATTCCCTCGCTCCTTCACCTCTGAAGGATTTTATCAAAACTAAAGATTCTTCACAAAGGACCACGCGAGCCTCCACCAGAGGAGACTTGATAATACCCCACAGGTATACCACCTTTGGACAGACAGTCCTGTCTGTCCCAGGTGGGAACATGTGGAATAGTCTTCCTCTAACATTGAGAGAATGCCCTACATACAGCTTGTTCAAAGTCCAATTAAAAAAATGGTTATGGGCAAACCAAAGTTGCACACATTAGTGAGTATGTTGCGTCGTATTTTAACTTTTGTATTTCGTCATGTGCATATGGATGTATTTCTGATGACTAATTAATTTTTGATTCTTATGTAAATATAGTTTATAGGACATTTGATAACGGTTGTTTTTGTGAGCTATGTGACCTTAGCTCGTGGGACTACGGATGGAAATTAGCCCTCGGCTACAATCCGGCATGTTTACATGCATGTATTCCATGTTGTGTTCATTAACATGCACTGTCCCAATCAAATAAAAACTAAATAAATAAATGATTATTGTATTACAGTTTTTCTCAGTTGCTTTGGTGCATTTCTCACATCACTATTTACATTTGCACAACAGTAAGTTCAACCTCCACAACATTTAGTAATTTGTGCACATCATAGTAGCAGTTACTTAGCCTGACGTGGTCATACTCAATTCTAGTCAGAATATGAGTCTTATGCTCCATTGGGCTGTGATTATGGGGCGTGTTTCAACCGAACCAAGAAAGACCTCATTTGGATAGACCTACAACCAATCAGAGCAACGAAGCGACGCCTTACGTTAGTTGTCAAATGTCAACAGAACTCAACTACACCGTGTTGCCAAGTCCGCGTTTTTGTCCGCGGGTTGTTTTCCATGTCCGCTTGTTGAAGCGACTATTATGGTGATATATAGACCCATGAGTGCGAATTTTAGCCGGCAACCTTGCCAAAACAACACAATTTACCCTAAACAGATTTTTTTTGGAGAGGGTTATTGGGTTATTAAAGGTTATTGATAACATTACTTATAGGCAACTAGTCATCATATCTTCCGCTTCAGGAAACATGTTAATGCTCAGCAGTAGACATATGGTATATTTCCATTGTACTAAAATGCATTCATTTACAATGGGTATATATGTGGCTGAAACAGGTAGCCAGTGCCTCCCAAATTTTTCAGCATTAACATTTGATTAAAACATTATAGTCATTATGGCCTGTAGAAAAATGTTTTTTTGAGGAGGTGGGGTAGTGCACTGGCCCCTGTGGTGTGGCCTAAGCTTTTGTCTTTAATGGCATTTTTTTTCCCTTACATTACTTTTACTTTTATACTTTAAGTAGTTTTGAAAACCAGTACTTTTACACTTTTACTTAAGCAAAAAGCTTGAGTTGATACTTCAACTTCTACAGAAGTATATTTAAACCCTAGTATCTATACTTCCACTTGAGTAATGAATGCGAGTACTTTTGACACCTCTGCCTGCTGCCACGAATGCCCTTCCATTCTTGTGAGATGTAGTCTTTAGTGTCTTAGATGGCTTAGATGGCAGTGTCGGAGCTTTGAGCCTTGATGCTACTCCTAATGAGAGATAGCTTGCAAACATCTCATCAACACAAGCATTGACACATAACCATGCTCAAATATCCTCTTGACATCTGCATAGTTTGCATGCTTATGGTGATGGATGTGAGCAGAGTATGGATTCTACCATGCCTTCTCGATCTTAAAATGGAGATCAGGAAGGAATGAAAGCCTCACGGGAGTGTGTGTGTGTGTGTGTGTGAAAATACGGTTTGTACAGTATAAAAACCATTACGCCTATGGAGAGTCCCTGTAAACCACATAGACCAACATGTGTGTGTGTGTGTGTGTGTGTGTGTGTGTGTGTGTGTGTGTGTGTGTGTGTGTGTGTGTGTGTGTGTGTGTGTGTGTGTGTGTGTGTGTGTGTGTGTGTGTGTACTTCATCAGCACTGGTGGCTGGTAAAAAAAAAAATGTAAGAAAAACGTTAACAGAAGGAAACCATAAAGATTTAAAATAGTTTTTTAAACACATTTTACAGAAAGATCAGGATTAAGTTAATCAAATTCACACTTTATGTATACAGTGCAACAGCAAAACTAAAAAAAAAATTATATTTGTTTACAGTATTTGTTCTTTTTTTATACAAATAAATAACTACAAGTCATTCTGCAATACCAAACAGGACCACATGGAGATGCCAAGAACACTACCAGCCTTGACCTTACAGCAGATATTTACAGATCCATTTTAAAGAATGTTGGTATTCAAATATATCCATAGCAGGGAGAAGAAAAATACAGTGGAAGTCAATGGATGCCGTCAACTGTCTGGTTACCAATATTCTTTTAAATCTATTCTTTTGTGTTCAACAGAATAAAGAAACTCGTACAGGTTTGGAACAACATTAGGGTGAGTAAATAATGACAGAATTTTCATTTTTGGATAAACTATCCCTTTAAAAACAAACATTACACCAACTGTGAACATACTTTTGTCACCATAATCATTAAGACTGCTGTTCTTAAAATACACAACAAGCTCCTACAAGTGCTTTCAACCTTTTTTCGTATTTATTTCTGGGTTCCTTTGTAACGAATTATGTTTTTTTAGTAAACACTTCTACAAAATCCATCAACTTATTTAAAAAGCCATGAGTCAAACTGCCCAACTAAAGGAAACGCTGATCACCATAATGGTAACCAAAATATTTAATTAAACCTTAAACATCTAAACCTCTGTTAATTCTCAATAAGAGCTTCTACATACACCTGGCATAAATAAAGTCAATCTGGTTAGTAATAAGTGAAGCTGGTAATGCTGTTTGTGGAATTGTTTAATCCTCCTCTGCTGAGCTCTTGAGAGATTTAATGTCTTCTTTTCTTCAGTGATTCTGCTCATTATCCACAGGTGTCACCACTAATGATCAAGCATAATTTAATTAATCACTTAATTATATCATTATCTTTAACACTGTTTCAGTACACTGGGGATTTGGCTGTGAACCCCTGTAGTTTTGTTTCATAACATGTCACATTAGAACAGCAAATCTAGTTTAAAGAGAATACAAGCCATATATTCTGTTTCAGCATGTCACATTGTAGAACCTGAAGAGTTGCTGGTTTCAGTGCAGCAGGAAGTAGGAGAGCAGAGAACAGCAGAGGAACAGGAAGCTCTGGGTGACACTCTGCACCCTGTTATATGTGGAGCTCGGGGTGATAGTTTTAGGACTGTTATATGTGGAGCTCGGGGTGATAGTTTTAGGACTGTTATATGTGGAGCTCGGGGTGATAGTTTTAGGACTGTTATATGTGGAGCTCGGGGTGATAGTTTTAGGACTGTTATATGTGGAGCTCGGGGTGATAGTGTTAGGACTGTTATATGTGGAGCTCAGGGTGACACTGTTATTACCGTTATACGTGGAGCTCGGGGTGACACTGATATTACCGTTATACGTGGAGCTCGGGGTGACACTGATATTACCGTTATACGTGGAGCTCGGGGTGACACTAATATTACCGTTATTCGTGGAGCTCGGGGTGACACTGATATTACCGTTATACGTGGAGCTCGGGGTGACACTGATATTACCGTTATACGTGGAGCTCGGCGTGACACTGATATTACCATTATACGTGGAGCTCGGGGTGACACTGATAGTACCGTTATACGTGGCGCTCGGGGTGACACTGATATTACCGTTATACGTGGAACTCGGGGTGACACTGATATTACCGTTATACATGGAGCTCGGCGTGACACTGATATTACCATTATACGTGGAGCTCGGGGTGACACTGATATTACCATTGTACGTGGAGCTCGGGGTGACACTGATATTACCGTTATATGTGGAGCTCGGGGTGACACTGATATTACCGTTATATGTGGAGCTCGGGGTGACACTGATATTACCGTTATATGTGGAGCTCGGGGGGACACTGATATTACCGTTATATGTGGAGCTCGGGGTGACACTGATATTACCGTTATATGTGGAGCTCGGGGTGACACTGATATTACCGTTATATGTGGAGCTCGGGGTGACACTGATTGTTTCGTTATATGTGGAGCTCGGGGTGACACTGATATTACCGTTATACGTGGAGCTTGGGGTGACACTGATATTACCGTTGTACGTGGAGCTCGGCGTGACACTGTTAGTACCGTTATACGTGGAGCTCGGGGTGACACTGATATTACTGTTATATGTGGAGCTCGGCGTGACACTGATATTTACGTTATACGTGGAGCTCGGGGTGACACTGATATTACTGTTATACGTAAAGCTTGGCGTGACACTGATATTACCGTTATACGTGGCGCTCGGGGGGACACTGATATTACCGTTATACGTGGAGCTCGGGGTGACACTGATATTACCGTTATACGTGGAGCTCGGGGTGACACTGATATTACCGTTATACGTGGAGCTCGGGGTGACACTGATAGTACCGTTATACGTGGAGCTCGGCGTAACACTGATATTACCGTTATACGTGGAGCTCGGGGTGACACTGATATTACCGTTATACGTGGAGCTCGGGGTGACACTGATAGTACCGTTATACGTGGAGCTCGGGGTGACACTGATATTACCGTTATACGTGGAGCTCGGGGTCACACTGATATTACCGTTATACGTGGAGCTCGGGGTGACACTGATAGTTTCGTTATATGTGGAGCTCGGGGTGACACTGATATTACCGTTATACGTGGAGCTCGGGGTGACACTGATATTACCGTTATACGTGGAGCTCGGGGGGACACTGATATTACCGTTATACGTGCCGCTCGGGGTGACACTGATATTACCGTTATACGTGGCGCTCGGGGGGACACTGATACTACCGTTATACATGGAGCTCGGGGTGACACTGATATTACCGTTATATGTGGAGCTCGGGGTGACACTGATATTACCGTTATACGTGGCGCTCGGGGTGACACTGATATTACCGTTATACGTGGCGCTCGGGGGGACACTGATACTACCGTTATACGTGGAGCTCGGGGTGACACTGATATTACCGTTATACGTGGCGCTCGGGGGGACACTGATAGTACCGTTATACGTGGCGCTCGGGGGGACACTGATACTATCGTTATCCGTGGAGCTCGGGGTTACACTGATATTATCGTTATACGTGGAGCTCGGGGTTACACTGATATTACCGTTATACGTGGAGCTCGGGGTGACACTGATATTACCGTTATACGTGGAGCTCGGGGGGACACTGAAAGTACCGTTATACGTTGAGCTCGGGGTGACACTGATATTACCGTTATACGTGGAGCTCGGGGTGACACTGATATTACCGTTATACGTGGAGCTCGGGATGACACTGATATTACCGTTATACGTGGAGCTCGGGGTGACATGGATATTACCGTTATACGTGGAGCTCGGGGTGACACTGATAGTACCGTTATACGTGGAGCTCGGGGTGACACTGATATTACTGTTATACGTGGAGCTCGGGGTGACACTGATATTACCATTATACGTGGAGCTCGGGGTGACACTGATATTACCGTTATACGTGGCGCTCAGGGGGACACTGATATTACCGTTATATGTGGCGCTCGGGGGGACACTGATATTACCGTTATACGTGGAGCTCGGGGTTACACTGACACTGATGTTGGCAGCACCGTTACACAGGTTCCCTTCACAACATCTAAAAAATGTTGTGGAATCACAAACCGATTTAGAGACACATCCTTTTGATGACTCTGATAAAAACAAAACAAAAAAAACAAAGGTTAGTTTAAGCTTTACTCTTCTTCCTTCTTCCAATCTTCTTCCTTTTTTCAACTTCTCACCTGCTATGATGCAGTAGTTTTCACTCCCTGAACAGTTCAGTATGTTTGTGCAGTTCTGCCCATCACAAGAGAAACATGTTTTTCCATTGGGGATGGGGACATTAGAGGGATCTACAGGAGAGAGTGGCGAGGGGTATACTTTAATCATATTTTCTGTACAAAATACAAAATATATCTATTGAAATGCCACTCCTTCAGCTGCCTGCACCATTCAATCAATACATGGCAAACAAGCCACACTCTGCATTTTATTTCCTTAAGTGTTGACTTTTTTTAAGGAAGATAGTTTTTTGTTTATGAAAGCACAATACCTGGAGCATCTTGGACGTTACACTGGTCTGTGTTACAGCAGGAGGTATTGATCTTTCCATTGCCTAAGTTCATAGACCAACTTTGACAGTCAACAGCACAACGTCTAAGCATCAATGTGGAAGTAATATCACCTAAAACATAAATAATACAGGAAAGACTAGTTCAACTGCATATTATTTTGATGGAAAATATATTTGTAAGAATCCAAAATAATCAAAGATCTTTGATATTTGACTTTGAACAAAGACATTTGTTTTACTGTGTTCCACCCCCCTCTCTCTTATCAGTGGGGCCGTTTGGGATTCCTAAAGACAAAGAGATGCTGAGGGCCTGTAGGCCAAATGGTGCCACACCTGTAGTACAGTGGGGGGAGTTTGGTCTGATTGGTCAGTTTGAATGTCTCAGGGTTTCAGTCACATGGTCAAGGGATAGATAAAAGAAGATTGCAACTGTTTTCTCTGGCTGTCTCTTCTAGGGGCCTTCTTTGGCTCTTCTCTTTGCTCTCTTTGTCTCTCTTTCTATCTTTTTATCTCTCTCTATCTCTCCCTATCTCTCTGGTAACATTCTATACATCCTGGGTACAATTAATGGTATAAGTTTTTATCATCTCATTCATCTATTTAGTAACTATTTTAAGTGAAACCATAACCGGATTTTGTCATTAAATTCTTTCAATTATAAATGATTTGCTAACTAGTTTTGATTTGGTATTGACTTTGAAGTGTTACCTATTGCAATACAATATAGTCACATTAAAGCAACGCTCTCCCACATATTTTGCTATTGTAACTGCGCTTATTTCCGTCGTTGGTATAAGTTGCAGTGGGTTAGTTGATTATAGACCAGAAATGTACAGTTTTCTACCATCACGCTGATAACGTTTCTTTAGTCGTTCGGCAACCCTGCAGTCAGAACCACTGTAGGTGATCCACCCTTACATATTTATATATACACTAGGGAAGAAAAAAAAACTGGTAAATCCAACAGCCTTTTTCTGCTGAATTAGCAGGGCCACATGGCTACTAATATATATATTTTGTACTTTCGTAATGTACTGACATCCACCATAATAACAAAAGATGCAACTTTGACAAATCAGTTTCGCAAAGTGCTGCTTCAGTATTTTTATATTAATTTTTCACATGTTTTTAGTGGTATACTGGAAAACAATGAGCATTTTATAAGTTTTAAAAGTAAATCAGAGCACATGTCTACAGAGCAGTTTCTCCCATCATATTACTAATACATTTACATTTTTGCATTTTCAACATGAAACCTAGTAGTGTTTCAACAAAAAGTCATTAAAGAGTTTTAAACGCATTGTGCTCAGAAATAAATTTGAATTACTGTATTATTTAGATATGTCAATAACAGATAAACAGAATGATTCTAAATGCCACAAACCAAGTTAATGAAAAGTCACAACAAAACAATAATAATACAATTCAGCTGCATAATTTATTCATTATTTTTTTGCATGCTGTTATCTCAGCCGGTCTCAAAAGATCCTTTTCTGCTCGACTGGCACTTCCAACAACACAACCTTGTTTCTGCAACAACTTTCAGCATGTTTTGTGTATACCAGCGTCTGACGTGTTAATGTTTTAAGTGGCGTGAGAAAGTAACTGGCTATACCACGCAAAATCCAATCTCAGCGATCAGACTGAAACGTATTTCCAGATATTAAATTTGAATAGGATTTCAAATCACAAATCAATGTAGCTCAAAAAGTATGTGTCAAAATCTAATTTCATATGATTTTTGCCGTTCACACTTGCTAAATATGATCGGGGTCCAATGGGATTTGCACAAAAAACGAATTTGGACCAAAAGTGTGAACAAGGCCTTTAACACTGTAGTTTAAAACTGAGGATTTTGATGTGGGGCTGAAGGCACAGATTTTAATATCAGCGAGGCATTTAATGAGTCAAGAGGAAAACCGGAAATGGACCAAGCAGATAAAACAACGATTGCTGAGACCATGACAGTGGATAATGTGACCAAGGGGTAACAAATAAATAATGGAAAGAAGAGGTCCAAGCACAGAGCCTCAATGGACACTCTGAGAGAGAGAACAAGTGGAAGAATTGAATTGTCTATCAGTGAGATGGGATGTAAACCAAGAAAGAACACTACCTGTGATCCTATAGATGAAATCAAGCAAGATAAGAACAGTATGACCGCAAGTATCAGCAGACAGGACAATATATATGAAGTCAAAACTGATCAGGTTTTAGCACAAGGGGATATAGAGTAGATCTTCTAGTGTTTAATGTTCTGTTGGTATTTAAATGGTTTCCATTGTCTGAGTTCTGTGGGTCACCATTGTGCTGAAAAGTAGAGCCTGCATGTGCTTAGGCTGAGGAAAAAAACTGCATGTTGCTTTATTTAAAGGCAATATTACACATTAAGTATTTATTTTAATTATTATTAGTGCAATTTTATATTTAAGACATATGCTCAGTTAGTGGACTCAAAGGAAATAAGTTCACAGTACTAACACTCTAAACATATATAATTTTTAACTCTTTTATGGTTAAAATAATAATAAAAAAGTATTATAAATATATACATTTAATATTGGGATACTTTTTAACACAAATATTGCTGTTAACATAATCAGTCATCTTTACAGAATAATCTGATATTGAATTGGTCAATTCTGCCAGGAGTTACTGTGTGACAAGTTCAATTTCCACAGTTTCAGCACCAGTAAATAATACCAGTATCTCCATCAGTCAACTATAACAGTAGATTTGAATCCATCATACTGGACTTACCATCTTGTAACACAGCTGTAGAGCTCAAGCAATGAGTTGTTCCATTGGAGCATGTTTTCACAATTTGATTTTCACAAGATCCGTTCTGACTCGTGCACTCATAACATCTGAGAGAGTGTCCTTTAGTAATAAAACAGAGAGACCATGAGAGACATCAATGCTCTGCATTACTTCAAAAACATTACAAACACCATTAGTCTTTGTACCTGCAGTGAAAATAATGAACAGAAGAAAAACTGAGATTTGCAAATCCATCTTTGATCAGGAAGTGTGTGAAATAACCTGCCTGTTTCATTTTATAGCTAATCAAAAGGGGAGGTTCTTCATGAGAAAGGTAGACATTTTTTTAAGCAGAAACTTTAGCTTACATCATTTTCTTGCCAGTTAATGATACATAAAGGTTGAATAAGGAAATTACATGTCCAACCTTCTTAAAGTGATAGTTCACCCAAAACACTGTTGACAACTCCGTCTATTGACAACTATCATCTTAATGCTTTTTAAAAGTTCATAAAGAGACCGTAAAACTAATCCATATGAATTGAGCCTGTTTAGTTCAAATATCCTGAAGAGAAATGATTGCTTTATATGATGAACAGATTGAATTTAGGCTCTTATTCACATACATCAACATTAATCAACGAACACATCCGTTGTGGTAAACGGAAGCTCAAGCATGCTCACTTGATGTGCGAGAACCAATGAGGTTCATTCTCGTGTTGGATAAAATTAAACACATTAAATCCATCATTTAAATCTATCACATTAAACAAACTCAAAATCTGCATTACTGTACCAGTTTCACTTATTAGTAACCAATATGAATTATTTCTGACTCTCCTCGTGGATGCATTACCACCTCGCGTGTGCATTATTATCGAATTATTCATTGGCAAATGTCATGTTGTTTTCAGACACAAAACTATTTTACTGATGTCAAAGGCACTGCTGACTACAAGTTTCCATAAGCATGTATTACTCCATGTGTGTTTCTGTACTGTAAGTGGGTTTGTATTGGAGATATGCATGGGCTACATCTTTTAAGTTTGCAGCCTGAAGAATTCCTGTAAGATTGTGTAACATCCTAAAATATTGAAATAAATGTTCATGATTTCAAAGAAAATAAATCCCTGTTTGGGTAAGTTTTAATAATTTAACAATCAACACTACAATACTGATGTGCAAATAGACTGAAAAGATCTTGGCCCTTCTTCTGAAGAACTCCAGAAGTTAGCATGCAACGTTACGTGGGCTGTAAAGTTTACACTGTAAATATGTATACATTCCTTTATAAAAAGAAATACTAATTCCCTTGTCAATAACTGGTTAGTGAATTATGCAGTGTAAATTATGCTAGCTAGCTAGTCTAAACTTCTATTTCAGGAAAGATTTACTAGTTTTAATGAAATGGTTTCCTGTTAAACGTTTCTCTGTTAAAGGTTGGAGGTTTGCATTGTTTTTACTTGCCATTGTTTTTATCCACTCACATCAACATTCAGGTTAATTCAAAATTAATTTGTCACATACATTGATTTACACAATTAGTTTTCACCCATATTGCAATATCATTTGTATTAAAAATGGTTTAAAATAAGCTACATTTGGTGTTTTCGTTGCCTCTTTAAAGCTGTGAGATGAGTTATATGTTTGTTTTTCTCTCTCAGCTGCTGCTTCCTTCTTCGTTATTTTAAGAATTACATTTTCCATCAAAACAATTGGTTGAACTGGACTTACCTGTATCATTCATATATTTTAAGTGATGTTAGTACTACTAAGGCTAAAATTTGTGCTGTTGACTGTCAAATTAGTTCCATGAACTTGGACACCAAAGATGCTCCAGGTATTGTACTTTACTGACCATGCGCAAATGACTATATTTAAAGTCGACACTCGTTTTGTGAAGTTCTAAACGTAATATGAGCGAGCCCATCTAATCTTCCAATCAACACCAGAGTATATAAACAGCTACTTACCTCTCCTCAGTGTCAGATGTTCCAGCATCCCACCACCTCCACAAACTCCACCTTTATCTTAGGTACCTTGCTCTACATAATCATTTAGTCACTGTGGGGGTATATCACAGTTGAAGCCCCTCATCACTGGACAGCACGCCTAATAAGCCTAACCTAAATATTTTAAGATTGTATCCGCAAACAAACTCGATAACATTCAATTGGTGATAGACAAAAAATATATTTATTAAGCTGTGCAGGAAGTGAAGACCACTGCATTACAGCAACAGGTGAGAATCTGGAAAAGGAAGAAGAAGGAGGTTAAAAGTTGTATTTCTATCACAGTGGGTCATATTTGTGAGCATTTGATTCAGTTCACATTTACAGAGCCTTGCAAAAGTACCCCCCCCCCCCCCCTTAGTTTTCACTCACAACTTTCAATTTACACCACACAATGACAAATCAAGGGCCATATTTTTAATAATGTGCAAATGTATTAAAAAGTAAAAAGCTATATAATTAAATTGCATGTGTGAACCCTTAATTGAAACTCTATATGTGTTTTTTGGGGTAAGCTTTGCACATCTGGATTTGGGGATTTTCTGCCATTATTCTCTAAAGATCCTTCTAATCTCAGGTATGTTATGATGGGAAACGTAGGTGGACAAGCATTCTTAGGCTTCTCCAGGGATCAACAAACTAACTGGGGTAGCGCCACCTTGTGGCCAAAAGTAATGATGACATTTCCAAAAATGCTACTAACATTCAATGGGTCATGCAGAGAACATTAGCCATTTCATTCTGATTGAGGTGTTTATATGGAGCATTTTCATTTGGATTGGACTTTTAAACCAATTACAGTGCTCCATGTGAAGGCACCTACAGATACCAATTTTGCCATTGTTCATCAAACTCCGTAACTCCCTTTTCAAACTCCTCCTAGACTGTTTTTCTTATTTTCACCAAAAAACGAATCAAATCATCTTCAGTCCATGCCGGCAAAAAGTTATGGATTTTGTGTATATAGACGAAACCGTTTTCGTATACCCCATCAATAAATTTGATGGCATGATGCCAAAATGACTCTGAGGCTGTATCTATGCAATGCTTTGACATTTTGACACCAAACTTTGCATGTGTCATTGTCACCTCACTCTGACCACAACACATCAATTTGGTCACAGCGCCACCTATTGGTTGAACTTGATTAACTATCAAATCATGGTACTAGCCATTTTGCCTAAAATCATCTTAATATGTCTTTAACTGCTCATTGTTGCAGTTGGTCTGATGCTTCCAGATGCTTCCGTGATGGCATGACTTATTATGCCTTTGTGCTTTGCTCCTTAATTGCTGTTTGCACTGAATCCAGCAACTCTTTGGATTCTACCATCTGAATGTTGTTATATTGGTAAATTGTCTGTTAACAGCGTATATATGTTTGGGTTTGAACCCTCTCTACAAGTAAATAAGGCAAATATTATAAATCTTAACCAAAGGCTACAAGAGGGAGATAGGTGCATACAGTCTTTCCCATGCAATATGGACTTTTTCTCATTGTGTTCCACATTTATGTTTGTTTGCATCAGACAGCTAGCATCAGTAACTCCAACAATACTTTTCAATTGTTTTGCCACTACAAACAGTATCTGAATTTATTGAAAAATTTGATATCACTGTTGGTTGGATGGTAAGTGCCCTTCTGCTTTGAATTAGATTTTTCAAAATAAACTTTTGTCACTTTCTTCCATACAATAAATGTTGCTTTATCCAAATTTAATGATACCTTCTTACTAAATATAACCCTGAGCATGCCCATGACATTTAACATTATATGTAAAAATGTCTATATGCAATTATTATATATATAATATGTATATATGAAAGTAAATACACACAGACAGTTTCACTCAATTATTTACTAATGACTTTATTTATCAGAGGAACACACTCATCTAGAATTATTACTTCATCATCACTATCTTCAAGGAGAACAGAAGCGTCCATAGAACAGAATGGCATTGGAGGGATTGTGCCGGATGAAGAAAAGGAACGGGTGGTCTGCGTTAAACATCTGTGGAAAGGAACGTATTGCGACGATGGCGCCGGTGGCTGCAGCCGCTTCGGTTCCTTCCTCGTTGACTTCAACAAAGGCTTTATGAATCACCTTTGATAGCACCAGGTCTTTGGTGGAGGTCATGCCTGAAAGGTTCACCTTCGTCTCGTCAAAAACATCCTCCATTCCCATGCTGATCAGAAGAGTCTTCATGTCGTATTTTTCCTCCATCTTGAATCTGGGCAGAGACACTTGAAGCTCTTGCTGGCGCATGTTGCTGGGTTTGGTCCACTGCATGAGCTTCTCGTAGGTCAGTGCCTTTTCAAGCTGGGTAAGACAGTCATGTTAATGTATGTTTTACACAACAATGGGTTTATTAAAACCATATGAAACTACATGAATACAAATAACTTTTTTGCCATTAACCAATAATGCATCAACACACCATTTCCCCCCCTAGATATAGGCTCATTTTTGGCATTGGTTCTGTGATAACCTTTATCATCCAAAGTATCTTTCTTTAAAGAACCCAAAACCGCTCTTTTATTGCATTGCTGCAAAAACTCCCTTTTGGAACTCATGTTTAATAGCAGAATCTGTGCAGTCTCACCTTCTGAAGGCCAGTGGTGCTGTCTTCCATCTCATTAGGAAGGATGATCAACATACTGAGATTCTTCCCGACATACGGCAGCTCCAGAACCTGACTGTTAATCTCTGGGATGAAGGCCAGAGGAAACTGTGCCTTTTGATGCATCATCTTCACTGGTTTAGTTTGATTCTGCCAAACATCAATGGAAACATTTTATACCACATCAGATTTCATGACAGTTATTGCACAAACTATTTTGAAATACTGTAGAAAAAGCAAGAGCATGAAAACTCACCTTGTTCAGCTTAAACTGCCCATCTTTGGTGGCTTCTTTTGGGAATTGTTTCTCCCAGTTTCCCTTAAAGTAGATGGCGTTCACCAAGACCAGTCTCGTCATTGCATTGACGGCTCCCTGTGGTACCAAGTCCTTGATCTTCTCTAAAATACAAATGGACATTGTTCACTCTGAGCAGAGATTTAAAGTGATTGGTTTGATATGTTTACTAAATAGGTCAACTCAAGAACCCATGAAGACAAACGTGGCACTTGAAAATCCAATTTTTCTTTTAAAACAAGAATACGTTTATGCTGGTTTTCACCTTGTGTTTTTTTCTCCACCCATTTGTTGATGTTGACGCGAGCAGCCTCTGATTTGGTCTTGAAGTCCACCTTCTCCAGTCCGGCTTCATAGTATATTTTTGCATCATTAAGGAATTTCTGTAACATAGCAAACCGATTGAGGTGCAAATGATATTAGAGCTGAGAACATTTCCAGAACCTCCAGTGAATAAACCGAGTCTTACCTCAACAAACTGGTAGGATTGCTCTCCGTAGAGGCGGTTGGCAATACTCAACGCATACGGGACTCCTGGTTTGTTCAGCTCACTCATAAACTTCTTGAAGCTGGAATGAATTTCGTCCTCAGTTTTTAGTCCAGGTAGAGTAGGACATTTCTGCTGCATTAAAAATAGCAAGATCAACCTAAAACCCCAAAGGATACATGAACCACTACAGCAAATACCAGGGTATTCTCACAAAAATGCGTATAAATAGTACGAGTGTGCAATGTCGTGGAATGTATACGCCAAAACTCATTTTGGAGTGTGTATGGCACGCTGTTTTTCGCGTGCATATGATGCGCATTTTATGGCGTATTATACATACGAACCCCCCACCCCACCACCCTAAACCTACCCAAGCACGTGTCATATATACGCCATAAAGTGCGTATCATATGCACACGAAAAACAGCGTATCATACACACGCCAAAATGAGTTTTGGCGTATACATTCCACGACATTGCACATTCGTACTATTTATACGCATTTATGTGTGATCGGGTTGTACAGCTGTTATTGCCATCATAAAGTTATGAGGTTAAAGTTTTTCATGTACCTTTAGTTCGGCAGGTATCTCAGACTTCTTGGTTTGTTGCGTCATTGAGGGCATCTGGGTTGGATGCGCTGGAGTAGCTGCGTCCGGTTTGTGAGGGTTGGTAAAGCCCAAGACCTACACAGCATTATTGTGGTAGAATTATTTAAAAAACAAATATGCTTTGGCAGTTTAAAATACTGAACATGTTGTATCACAGCCACGCCTCAATTTACTCCATTCACATTTACTCCATTCACATTGGTTATTTATCAAATTAAAATAACAGACTGAGTGTTAAGTCACAACTAAATCCGTAACAACCCAAACAGCCCAACCCATAATGCCTGGCAAGTGAAACTGCATCTTGTCTCTACATGTACAAAACTCATCATCACAGGAAAAAAAATCACACAAAAGTCACACCTCAAAACAGAATTTTGTCAACATTCTAAATGGAGTCGAGAATCCTACCTTGAATTCCATTTGATTAATGCATAATTCCAACACAACAAATATTAAACATCAGTGTTTGATACATTCCATTTATAGAAATCAGTTTTTTTGATTAAAGGAAAAACTGACGATAAAAACATGCATAAGTGAGCTCACCTTAATCATCTGAGCCGCTGTGTTTCCTCTAGCACCGAGCGCCACCATGGCCAGAGCCGAGGAGATGCTGACAGGAGAGTAGAACACATTTCCTGATGCGTTTCCTCCGCTGATCTTCTTGAACAGGTTGAGGGAGAACTGTGTGTTTGCTGCAGACAACGGCTCCATTTTCACAAGCTGAACAAGAAATAGAAGTTTGAATAACAGCAGATTTGAAGGTGGGTGTGTCTTCTTCATCACGATGCACAATCTTGTTCTATTAAATCTGTTTTAATCAATAAATGTTATTACTGTGAGTTACCATTTAAAATCCATACATACAACTACATCTACAAGCATTACCTAGAGTAGTCGAGAGAAATTATGAAGTTTCCCAGCGTGTCTGAGGCGAATGAATCTCTGGTCATGGGTGTCGCTCTAATAAATGCTGCCTCGCCCGTAAACGCCCAGGCTTTAAGCCAAATCCAGACCTGTTGTAAGATTGAAACAGTTTCTGTTATTAATATATTCATACACATGAACACTGACAAATTGAGTGACATGCTATAATTTACACTTCAAGACAATCTTACCAATGCCTATAGCACATCCTCACTGTTATAGCCAAAGGTGTGAATTTTGTAGACTACTGTTTATACAGTACAGATCATTTGTGTTCATTTCACTGGCTCTACTGTCATTGCATATAGTTATCATAAAACAGAGCAATTATTTCACACTTTTTGTATTATCTGACGCGATTAGAAATGATGCATAGTTAAATATTCTTGCACACAAGTGACATTTACCTTGATCACAATCAGAAGCTTTTCATTGACAGTTAGTTGGTAAACAAACAAACAAAACAAAAAACAAAAATTCAAAAAATGTTTAGGTGGAAAGGACACCAAACCTACAGCTTAATGGCATTTGAAAAATAAAATAGTAAGAAATAAATGATGGTATGTTTTCAGGAGAGTTATAATCTATAATAGTTTAAATCTGTTGCTATAAATATGAATCGACCCTGATAAATGTATTCATAACCCACGTATGAGCTGTTGAGACTTCAACTAATTAATGGAAGTCAGCCACAGGGTCACTATGAAACCAAACCAAAATAAATTATAATATTAATCAGCACACACAAAGCACTCTATGAAGTGATCTGTGGTTTTCTCTAAGCTGGTCAGATGTTTTGTTGTTGTTGCGTAAAGCATGTGTTGTGCATATGTGTGTAATTAAATAATTTATAAAGAATTATTTTGAAAGATTTATGTGTGATATGATTACAACAATTATATATTATGATCCACATATTATGATTCTTATGGTGTACATAAGAATTTACTTAAAATATACTTTCCTCTGTGTCTCTTTCCTCGCCACTGACGGTAATTTTCTGGCTATCCGTGTTTTCACTGGTATATGGCAGGGGGCACTATTACACATTTTCTGAAAGAGTTCAGAATCTCCAGATCAAAACACAGTCGAAGAAGAAGCAAAAACAAGTGATAGAAGAATGCTTATGCAAATGTAAAATAATGCAATTACAGAATTATTGAAACATTATAATTACAAGTATGCTTCTAGTAAACTTATATTAGTATACTTACATAAAGTATACTTACAAATATTATTGAACTTTACTTAATTATACTTCCTAAAATGAACTTGAAATGTAGGCCCTATTTGTTTTTTAAGGGATTTTTGTGATTGATCCATTGTTGCTAATGCACTGCAGAAAGGTGGTTATTGTAAAACATCATTACAGGTATTTATTAACAACAGCAGAGCATATATCTGTCTGACATTACTTGTAATGTTATTTAAAGATACTTTGCTTTTTACACATGTGCAGCATTTCAGCCATAAATACAATATTAATGTTATAAATGTTAAATGTTAGCGTATAGTGAGCATCGATGCACCCTGGGTTTTGCATTGCATTGTGGGACTTTTTAGATAGCGAGCATTTCAGGCCCTGTCCCAAATGGTACCCTAAACCCTCAAGGTCTTCCTCTGAGTCCGCATTTTCACTACGTAATGCCGCTTTGACTGCCAGGAAGAAGTCCTCAGCGTACCCCACACCAGCGCGGGCTCGGCAGAAGTGCCCATATTGACCTCAAAGGGGGCGCTCAGGAGCACCCTTCACGTGCACGCTGCATCCAGAGGCCATTGCAAGTCCACAAGACCGAAAGTGCACATGAAGTATACCATTTGATGATTAGAACATTTATCAACAAATTCAACAAATGTTATATATCATTTTCTTTCTAAAATGTGGGAGGATTTCTGTCTCCTTGTGGAAAACAAACACTTTTAACATGAAAATTAGCAGAGGAGCACTCATTAGCTCATTTGCCATTTTCAATTAATTTACAATCCATTTACAATCTCCCTTTTATCAATCAATCAATCAAATTTTATTTATAGTGCCTTACAACAACCTAAAGTAGCACAAGACACTTTCCAGTAAAAACAGCAATAGACAACAGAATGTAACAACATAATTGTACATAAAATAGCAGGCAAGTCCGAGGCTACATGTTAAAAGCTTGTGTGAATCTGTTTTCAACTGTGATTTAAAAATAATCAACACAGTGATGCTTCGTAGGTCTGCTGGAAGTGTGTTCCACAGCTTTGGTCCCAGGACGGCAAATTGACCGTCCTCCAAACTTTTTATACTTCAACTTAGGAGTAACTAGAGAGTTAGCGGAGAATGTAGGCCCTATTTGTTTGAATTCAGAGGAGCGGAGAGTTCTGGCTGGCTGGTAGACCGTTATTATTTCGGCGAGGTACGCTGGGGCCAGACCATAGATGGCCTTGAACACGAACAGCAAATACCTTATACTCCACCCTAAGCCACACCGGGAGCCAGTGAAGCGAGCAGAGTACAGAGGTGTGAACGTTTGGGGGTGTTGGAGAGAAGAAATGCTGCTGCGTTTTATAGTTCTTTACACATGCGTTTGGACTTATTATAAAATTAATAATGTATTTTTTTATTGCACTTAAATATAGCAAACAAAAGAAAAATCACAAAGTCTCATGTCATTTAGATGAAAGTGTAGTAGTAATAAAGTAGCAGTTATAAAAAATTTATAAATTAAATGTGAATTATTTGGATAGGAAACCATCTTGAATTGCTCCTGCATCATGTTATGCAAACCGCATTCATGACAAAGAAGTACACCGATATCATAAAAACCTATCAATAAATGCACACAGGTTGAACTCTGCTTTTGACGCTGGCGCTGGACTGCTATGGAATGAAGAACACACTGGATAATGCAAACTAAAATACAGAGGTGAAGCCTGTGGCCGGTTTCATGTGAGTTTTAAAGGGGATGAAGGCGATCATGAATTAGTGTAGAAATTACAGAGATAATGGCAAATTTTTAGGGGGCTGAGTGGAAATGTAGCCCTTCTAAAATGGACCTGGTGAAGCCCCTGCTTATGGTAGTCCTTTTAGCCAGAAAACAAGTTATATTTAATCTATTTTCTTCTCTTTTAATCCAGTCAGCTAGTGGTTGAATGAGTTTTAAACATCTGGGTGTTTTGCTCACTTCGAGCTTATTTTGATCATTGCCGCAGAAGGATTCACTCTTTGCTTTCAGTTTTTTCCCTGGACATCAAGTGGCAAACCAACACAGAACAATGGTCATGTTACATGTATACCCTGTCTGCTGTGTTTCTTTGTGTTTTCAGTTCAGCTCCTCTCCCGTGAACTAGTTTTTCCTGATTAGTTATTCCCCTTTACCTGTGTCTTGTCAATAACCTCATTTAGCTCTGTGTATTTAGTTCTCAGTTTCCCCTCAGTGTTTGTCCGTCGACGTTCTTGTATTGTGGTGTGTCTGGATGTTCCTGTGATGTTTCAATGAAATGTTTCCTGTTCCAAGTCCTCCTTTGCCTTCGTGAGTTTGACCTACGCATCAAATTTGTAACAGGTCATTAACTTTAGTTAACTACATTAGTTAACATGAACTAATAATGAACTGCATTTATTTATCTTTGTGAATTTGAATTTCAACATTTACTAATGCATTATTAAAATCTTTTTAACATTAGTTAATGCACTGTGAACTAATATTAACAAACTATGAACAAAAAGTGTCTAAAGTGTTACCCACAGTATACTTTAATTGTTTAATGTACAAAAAAGCATTTAAAGTTTATTATTTGTATTTAGCATTCCCACTATAACCCTGGACAACAGACCTGCGGTCCAATTTGCTGTCATGAATCACTATAAATAGTACAAATCATGGATTAAAGCAATGTTTACTCATGAATATCAATCTCTCCAGTTTCGACAGCACTTTTCCCACATTTACACAGCATTTTTAGCCAGGGTGTCATAAATAAAAATCTTCTTGTTTAAATAAAGGTGAAATAATCATCTTGGGTGTTGCTAAGGTGTGCAAATATGAAGTTGTCATTGCTTGATGGGATGTGTGTGCACATAGCTTTGACTCACATTTTGACTTTACAACCCATTCTTTAATATAGTTTCAGGTTTTTTAAGTGCTCCTTTAGTCGCTTTAGTTAATTTTTCCACTCTCCTTAGCTCTTGGTAAAACCATAACTCATCAGAAAGTTGTAGCGGATAACATTAACATCATTCAGAGACAATAAGGATTGGGTTCAAACGGGATGTCAAGGCTGTCAAATGTAACTCTTTTGATATATGTGGAACCTGTGTGGGTGCATATCAACCAAATCATGTTGAATCCTGTCAGTGAAAGGTTTTAATTCACACAGTGTGCACACTTATGTCTGCCCTTGGGTTTGTAGGGCCCCACCTGTAAACTGTCAGACAATGACACTTATTTTACACACACCCCAGTCTAAGGACTTAAATAATGACTGCACTGTATGTTAGAGGCTTCTTTGCAACCACTTCAACCTAATGTTAACAGAATTGTCATGTTTGGGTATAAAACTTATCTAAAGCAGTGAAGCTGGTTTGAAACGACATGCAGATTAAAGTTTGCATGCTTATTTGATTATTGGATGTTCACAGTTGCCTGGGCTGTTGTTGTGATTGGTTGATCTGGTTGCGACAGGAGGAGGATTTGGTTCCCAGGCATGAATAGCCGTGCCAGAGCCCTCTGAATAATGGAAACCAGCGAAACTCAATGCAGCACATCAAAAGCGCATGTTCTCAGAGAGATCTGCCAGTTTTGCATGTGACACGAGTCGCTCCGAGCTACTTAAAAGTTACAGCCACAATGGTTTTCAAAGCCTTGAAGATTCTGGTTTGCATTTTAAAAAAAATGTGGAAGCCACGTAATGGTTTGAGACTTTAGCTTCATGTTCAAATATACTGTCTCAGATGTTATGTGTGAGTAAATGTAAAGCATGCGCATCTATAAACAGTGAAATGAAAAGCTATAAATCGTCCTCCAGTATAAAGTGATCGGCAGCTCTGTCCCAAAGGTAAGTGACACCTCAAAAGCATACATTTTTAATAATGTCTGTCTCCATATATTGCGTTGGATACTCAAGATCAGGTTAACAAGAAACAAGCTACAGGAAACTAATGTGTCAGGTGAAATTACACAACAAACATTATCATTCGGGTAGGTGGATTCTATGCGAAGGCCCTTATCGTAATTATGAAAAAGCAGGTTAGCGACCCCGTCTATCTGAAAACACACCGGGGGTGAGGGTCAACTTTAAACACTCCTCGTTTCAATCTCCGCTTACTTTCCCCCCCTGAAGATTGACTATTGATCTGTGACCATTAATATTTTTTAAATTAAAAGGAGCGAATGGCATGTCCAGGTCACATTACATCACATATAGAAATGTTAATACAAAAAGAGAGAATGAAATAAAGTATTTTGCATAGTGAAGAGGGACAGTTTTTTAGGACCATTAAGATTGTAACATTATTTTAAAGACATAATTTACCCCAAATTCTCTTTATTGTAACGTGAAAAACAACAATAGTGAAATTTATGATATTTTATTTATATGTTTAATATTTATAGATCATGTTACATTTGTTATACTGTCTTTAATTTGATTAAGATAAATCATGTTATTATAATAAAATAATTGGTTTTTATTTTTGTATTATTATTATTTGTATTTGTTTTAATTTAGATTTTATTTATTTTTATTTTATTATTATTATTCTTCACAACTTTACTACTTTAACTCAAACTTATTCCAGTTAGTTTCTAATTAATGCAACATTTCCTTTTTTTTTGTTTAAGTTTTTTATTTTAAGTTTTTCATCTAATATATGTTGCTGTATTTCAGCTTTATTTCAATTAATGAAAAATATCAGGGATTA